>NW_009206582.1:0-5755 GCF_000690835.1 Fulmarus glacialis | reverse complement strand
AGCGCTCGGCCCGGGCCGCCTGTGCAGCGTGGGCACGTCGGGGGGCAACTGACAAACCTGCTCGCTTGCGCCCAGAGCACAGACAGCGTACGTACGCCAGTGCGCTGCCCGGCAGAAACGGGGAGGGTACTTTGTAAGCCGGCTGAAGGCCATCGGGCAGTCACGGGGAGCCACAGACGGAGCACAGGTACTCGGTGCGTGCAGCCAGAGCTGTGGTGGGGAACCTCCACAAATCAGTGGGGGGTTCTGTCACCATCCCTGGGGAGTGCTGGTTGCCTTCAGCTGCCGCCTGCTTCACTGGACTAGAAGGAAGAGAGCAGACTGACTCATTCCAGCTTGAGACCAGCACAGGCTTCCGCGGCTGTTTTTGTTGACTGTTGCATCCTTCCTGCTGCGTGCAGGAGCCAGACTAAACCCATGCCAAAGACTGAAGATAGCAGGTTGCAAGATGTGGTTGAGAAATTGAACTCCTGGATTGTGGCAGGAGCCATGTCCTTGGATTTCGGAGTCTGACAGAGGAAAATGACCCAGTAGCATGCTTACATGGTGGAATGCATAGGGGATTTGGCAATACTTCTTGCTACAGGGGGCCTCAAAACTGCTTGGTGTCCAGAAAGGGTAGAAGACCTCTCACTGGAGGCCTGTGCCTCTGCGTTTGCAGGAGATTCTTCAGATGTCCCCCACTGTATCTAGTAAGTGCATTCTTAAGAGGATGACGCTAACGTCCACAACATGGAAGCTGCGGATAGCACAGTGGTGCAGGATCGTGAGGTGGAGACAGATCCTATGGGCAGGGCATGGGCTGAGCAGTGACAGGCCTCTTGGGCAGCGCTCCTTAGGGAGGCTGTTCATAGGTCAACTGCTGAAACGCTCTCCTATCACCAGCTCAGAGCTGATCTGTGAGCAGTGAAGTTCATACAGAGCCTCTGCTAACGCTGCCTCAGCCTCTTCTTTTGCAACCCTGAATCATCCTTCAGAGACCTCCAGTCTGGAAAGCGTTTCCTGTTTGGTCTGTTTTCCTTCTGCTCTGAGGCTCTCCTGGTGTTTGATTAGAGTGTGGAGCTGACCTCGAGTGGCAGGATTCAAAGGCAGGTAAAGAGCTTCTTGGGCAAGAACTTAAGCAGCTTTGGTTTTTGTTTTTTTTTTTTCCTTTTTGTCCCCAGATCTGGGATAAAATGACTTGCTGTCCCCCAGATACCAGTGATCCTCCCACGCCTGCAACGTCCTAGAGATGGTAGGACTCCCTCAGGTTTTTTCCAAATACTAAGTCAGGCATTGCTGCCTTCCAAACACAGAGATAGGGAAGGAATAGAATGGAGTTTGGAACAAATACTGATTTGCAGATCCTTTTTCTGTCCCTAATGCTGCTCCTCTGCAAGTGGCCTGCGACCCAAAGGGCTGAGTTTATGAGACTGAGGGCTGAGGTGGAGAGTCAGACCAGGTATTTCTGTAGCCTTACAGGCAGTGCTCACACGCGATGAACCCGTGTTACCAAAGGCTACATTACCAGTGATACTAGCACATCAGCAAATCTTGAGGGAATCTAGCTTGCAAAGAATCCTGCTGGTGGCTAATGCTGGGTGAAACCCTGGAAGGAGGAATTGGAAACGCAACCTTTTTCTGGAATGTGGACAAGCCCAGAGTTCTAAGAAATGCAGAAGATGTATTCCTACACTATCTGTAGGAGAGGTTTCTGTATAGTACTTGCCACATTACATCTAACGTGCACCAAGGGGACGGCCATTTGCTAGGTTAGAATAATGAAGCACATGAGGGTGTGAATGAAAAGCAAGACTCCCATCTTGCTCCTGTCATGTTCTCTATTTAGGCTGCTTCTGTTGGCTGTTAACGATGTCTCTCCATTTCCTTCCTTTCTTTTTTTTTAAGCTGTCCAGGTTGTGCTGGAGGCGGTGGAGGATGGGGGAAGGGGAGAAAGAAGGAGCTCAGCAGGGAGCCAGGAGGAGGTGAGTGAAGGGCAAAATGGAAGCGGGATGAATGGCACCGCTGCCCTCAACTCCACCTTCTCCCGCCTACTGCCTGCTGCTGCCAGGCAGCCTCCCCCCCCCGGCATCCCACCACCCTCGGCAGCATAGCCAGCCAGAGGGGCAGCCACAGCGGAAGCATTTTAAAAGCAAACCGAGCATCACGTGGTGAAGGTAAATAAACAGTACGCTGAAAAATCATGCCTTGTTACCTGCCACTTCCAGGGACCGATCATTTTGGCCAGGAAGACAGACACAGCGTCTTAATGTGTCCAAATGTTCCAAGGCCCCTGTGGACGCCTGTAATACAAAGAAATCCTCGTTATCAGAAGTCCGAGCTACCCACGGCCATTTCCTCATTGGTTCCCTTCATCTGTACCTCTTACATAATCCTCACCCAACAACTAACTATGACCTCAGATGAAGGGCACCCTGAGTGAAGGACAGCTCTGATTTGATCCTCAAACGTGACAATTCATATTTGGGATGCTAGAGCTGGCTCGTGGTGGCTGCAGCTTGTGTTGCATGGCAGCGATTACTTTCAGAATAGCTTGCTCATGTTAAGAATGTGTCTGTCACACTGAGTGAGAACCACGACCTCCATCTGTGCTGCGTTAGCACAGAGAGGTTCAAAAAGAACACGATTCAAAACCTCCCTGCCCTTTCCAATCTTCTGACAGGCTGTGTCGCCCCTCGTCGCTCCCTTCTGCTCCTCTTGCTTCTTCTCGTCGTGTTACCTACCCGGATTCCCAGCCCTCCGCAGTGCTTATTTAAATGTGTTGCCTCTCAGGAAGCCATTTCCAAATGCAAAGTTGGTCGGTGGTTGAATTCTTGGGTATTTCCTCTTGACTTCAGGATACAGCATCATGAAAGAAGAACAAAACTGATTATCTGCCTGGATTTTTAATGGACACAGGACAGAAAGATGAACAATGTGGATTAAATACATAAATGCATTCAAACACATTCCCTCGGCACATTGAGATTTTGCTAGTTTCACTGTAAGTAAAAGGACAGATACTCTCTGTGTCTGAATTTATGTAAATCTAAGAAAAGTTAATGCAAATATACAACCTTCTGCTCATTCGTTGTTCAGCAAACAGTTTGGAAGAGGTTTGGAAACACTTAGGAGTTAGCTCACAAAATAAAATTCTTGAAATACCCAGTATTGTGTTTTGCTGTTGCTCAGAAAATGGCTCAGAGTTAGTTCAGCCTTTAACATAAACAACAAAGTCCCTGCCTCCCCCCCAACAGAATACAGTGACAAGACTGGCAAGGTATTACACAAAATGCATAAATACTTGCTTCTAGGTGCACGCACCCTGCATATGCTAGAAGCAGAAAAATACACACCACACATGAAAGCCCAGACATATATGCAAGCACACGCTCACATATGAAGACACACACATGCAAGCTTAACACACGCCTCAGTAGAAAAGTACTATATTTTCTATACCCACAAAAGTAAATGCATGTAACAGAGAGAAAATATCACCATTGTACACAAGTAGGTATGTACTGCATCTAAACACATGCACACACCTGCATAAACACAAAGCACAAACAGCGTACAACACAAAAATTGTAACTTATTGTACAGAGAAAATTACATTCATATTGTTCTCCAGGCTGCAGACAGACACGCATATTGTCTATGTTCCCGAACAATGATATATCATGCAACTTCTGCACCTCCCTCATTTTGTCTAAGAACATAAGACTCCGAAAAGGATGGAATATATTCTGCTGAGTTGGCAAAGCAACTCGAGGCAGATTACAGAACATACTGAAAAGGGACTCGCATCTGCAGACCGCACAATGAGCATACTCGCATTTGCAACAAAGGGAAAAACACAGATGGGAGAGGGGAGCAGAGAAAAGCTGCAAATCGATCTGGCAGACGAAATGCAGAGCGGCACAAATCAGATGGATGAGCACAAGACACAGGGAAGAGTTAGGTGAGACCGATGCCCTCGGGCCTTGAGTGGAGCAGCTGCATGCTAGAAGCCAAGGGAACCCCACTGTCAGGATCTGAAGGGCAAGAAGAGCTGGGATGCAGAAGCAGGCACATCACAAGGCGCGAGTAAGAGTTTCACATAGGACTTAGAGGGAAAAACATACTTGATGCAGGCACGCAGGGCAAAATGGGACATGTGGAAAATGAAGGGGCAGATGCAAAATTAATTTTGTACATGGAATGAAGGATGTTGCAAAGAGAAGGCCACAGGAAGAATGCTGTCAAGAATACAGGTATGAGGCAAAAGTTGAGAAGCAACAGATGAGGTAAAAATTGCAGAGATGGTACGGTGGGGAGCGTGGAAGGGAAAATGTGAGGCTGCACACTGCAAGTGCTGGGGGAAGGGTGCAGTCACAGGTGGCACACCAGTTTGTAGAGCTGACCAAGTGGCCCCATCCTACAGGCTGATGGGAACAGGCTTCCCTTACACAAACAGGTGTTTGTCTATTTGCATCTGTGGGTGTGCTGTCTGTGTCAACAATGCACTTTGGGCACAACAGCAGCACTGAATATAATCCTTGCTTTCTCCCCTCTAGGATGTTGTGTCAAAGCCTGTTTGTGCATTAATGTGAAAATGTCTCTGCCAAGGGATGCATGTTGGTGTAGTTTTGCATTTTCAGTAGCTGAGCATATGAAGGAAAGGATGAAAAACCTGGATTGGTGAAGAGAACAGCAGAGCCATGAGCCATGCGTCTCCTGACAAGCAGAAGCAGAGAGGAACAACATCTGGACACTTCATAGATTTTTTTGGCTCCTATTTTTGGGTGTAGCTCCAGAAATTAAGATTTTCTTCTTGCAGAAGAGAGGGGTGAAAGAGAGGTACTTGAACCAAACCTGGGCTTGAATGCTGATAGCAGCTACACCTGAGAAGTTGGCCAGAGGGAATTATGAAACAGGAGGGGGGAAAAATTTAATGCGTGTATTCTCATGCTTTGTTATTTCGTTACTAGTCTAGATCTGTGTGTCTGGGTTACATGACAATTTCTTTGAGGCAGGCACTATACACTGTTTCTAGCTAGGAAGAACACAGATTAGTCAGATCACCTGCGAGAAGCAGCTGTAGCTGCAGAAGAGATGAAATGACAAGGTGGGGACCTCCTACCTCCCAGTTACACAGATTATAATTTACCCAATCTCTTTCATACTTTCCTTCAGGAGATGTGTACTTACTACCCTCCCTGTTCCACAAGCACCAATTGCTTTTTCTATTAGATCTCAAACTGAAACACATTTCATCAAACTCAGAGCACCAGTTCCAAATCCTGACTTTGCATGGAGGCTTACTGAGTTTGTATCAGGACAAGAAGGGCTTGCATGCCTAAATACATTTTCCAAGCAGACGGATTAATAACCTTGCCTTGTACCTGTGAGAATAGCTGTGTACACGTGCACATCCATACATACTCATGTGCATGCTTAGTTTTGTACATAGGCTTGCAAATGCATACAGATTTTTTGTGTGTGCCTGTGACTAAGAGTGGGGCAATATAAATCTTCTGGAAAAGGTAAAGGGAATTTAGTCATCCCGGTCTGCTCAAGCTGATAAACAACGGCCTGAAGGACGGCTATAGAAACATCGGTGTGGTAAGAAACAAATCCCTGCAGCTGCAAGACACAACCTGCCGTACTGCAGAAAGGACTTTTGCTTAAAAGGCGACTCGGAGCTGGTCGGTGATCCTTCTAAGCGGGCCGCCCCCTGCCCGGAGGCACCGCCGACGCCTCCGCGGCCGGGAACCGGCGCGGGCAGAGCCCG
>NW_009206581.1:0-25926 GCF_000690835.1 Fulmarus glacialis | reverse complement strand
TGGCTCAGTGCAAAAAAATGAACTACAGAATGTCCCAGCTTTCCATTAAAATCGTGTTTTCTTCTTTAATGCTTATACGATGTGAGAAATGCTAGTTGTTGCTGGGTTTTTTCCCCCAAGACCGACGTCTGTATTAAAATATGAACCTTTCGCCGAGTTCGATGGGTTTTTTTGTCGGCCCTGATGTGGGGAAGCGACACCGCATCCCAGAGGAAGGGTTTCTCTGGCTTCACGCGGTAAATGCTGGTCGATGCTGGCGGCTGGGAGCAGGCCGGGATTTGCCGGGGCCAGGACGCTGCTGCGGCCGGGTCTGCTTCCCAGGAAAACGGGACACGTGCACGGTTGGGCTGCTTTTCTATAGGGCTGATGATTTTGCCATCCTTTGAGATGCTTGGTATTTTTCCCCCAAATAAAACTACCTTACACTTGTATGTTTGCCAAATGCTGCTTTTGGGGGCTAATTCCCCAAAGGCACTGAAGCGGAGGAGGGTGGATGTGGTGTGACCCCCCAAAGACGCCGGTGGTGGAGCTGGGGCTCACCATGTTTGCTGGCCACCAGCTGCGGTGGCTGTAAGAGCAGTGACATCTCCTCGAGCACGGTCCACCTCGGGATCGGTATCACACCGCCAAAGGGAATTTGGGTCTGTTCTAGGAAGCTTTAGGGTTGCAAATCAGTCCCAGAATTCAGGCTGCCAGTGCATCCTGGGCTTGACCTTCTTGTCGTCCTGAGCTTGATGTTGTCATCCTGGGCTTGATCTTCTTGTCATCCTGGGCTTGATCTTGTCATCCTGGGCTTGATCTTCTTGTCCTGGGCTTGACCGTCTTGTCATCCTGGGCTTGATCTTCTTGTTGTCCTGGGCTTGATCTTGTTGTCAACCTGGACTTGACCTTCTTGTCGTCCTGGGCTTGACCTTCTTGTCGTCCTGAGCTTGATGTTGTCATCCTGGGCTTGATCTTCTTGTCATCCTGGGCTTGATCTTGTCATCCTGGGCTTGATCTTCTTGTGAATAAGTGTTAAAACAGTCTTTTACTATGGGCTTCAATACTATTTTTTTCCATTCAGTAAATGGGGAGTCACTCAATAGTCCTTCTTATCCTTCCCATCGGCATGTTACTTTATATGTTATTAATCTTTTTTTTGTCCGGACACGGCCCTGAATACAGAAGTCCTGCATCAAAACGATGCACAAGCATTAGTGAGCTGTAAGCACTGTAATCCTATATAATTAGATGAGGAAATTAAGCAGGGGTGCTGCTGCTCCCTTTTGCTGCTAGAGACCTGCGGAACAGAGATTAAGGTCGTAAGTGTTTATTAATTTCCAGTGCTCAGTTTCAGATAATGAGAGCTTAACTTTTTAATTTAATTTAATTTAATTGCTCATCCCTAGCAATTCAACTGCACTTCACTGGTTTAACCTGCTGTGGAAGCGATAACTAAACCAAAAACTCTCCGCACCTTGAAGTAAATGGCCTCATTTTAGGGGGCTGGACTGGAATCTAAAGAGGAGAAGGGACCTGTTCACGGCTCGTACGTGCTCCCACCACTTTGGGATGCAAAGTGGTTCTTCTCCTGAAGACTCGAGAGTCCTTAAGTCCACCTTGAAACAAATTCATCACAGCAATAAGGCCCTGCACCTCCGTATTTTTTTTATTTGCCACCTCAGAGACAAATCGTGTGCATTAAGCAATGTAAAGATAGCTACAAGTCAAGGTCTCCTGGCCGGGGCTCGGCACAGCTCCCTGACGCTCGGTGTTTCTGGGATGCGGAGTTGGGCTCCGGCTGAGCGTTGCCTCTCTCAGCACTTGGCACCTCAGCCCAGCAAACTGACAAAAACATCTCTTTATTTTTCATAGGATTATTTTTCTGCCAATATATTCAAATCTTGTGGGGCTTTTCAACACCTTTCCAGCTTTAGTGGTTTTCTGTTGGATTTTCTGTACCCTTCTCAGATGGTGGCTGCTCTGGGATCTGCATGCACCGTTTTGCTTGGGTCTGTTATTGCTTCTGGTCCAAAAGATCCCCCGTCCACACCAACTCACCTTATAATGTCCCAGTGGGGTAAATGCCACTTTTTTTCCCCTTCCCTTCCGTCGCACTTGCCCGACGCAATGACCGCACTGGGACACGGGACACGGGCGACAGGCGAGGCGAGCGGGGAGTAGCTTTTTGCAGTAAGCTGGAGCAGCAGTAAAACAAGATATCCCAAACCCCAGCCTCCATCCAAATGAACTGTACCTTCAGACATCTCCAACTGGATTCAACTTCTGAGCCTTGGACTCACCTCTACTGGTGATGTGCATTGCTTTGATATCCCTCTTTATACATCTATACGTGTATATATAAACCTTGTTCTTTAATGCCTCCTACAGCAGCAAGCTGTTTCTCTCTTCCCAGAGTCTCCAGATGGTGCTGAAAAATCTTCAGAGCTTTGGGGGTTTATTTGTTTGTTTATTTTTAGATAACTTCCCACACTCGGGCCCTAATCAGGATGCCTCAGTCTTTCCATTTATCAAACAATCTCGCTTTTAGCTCGGTTTTTGTCCTTGCTGCCGGCCCCCTTCCCAAGTGGGTCTGCGATAAATCGTCATGGTTTATTATTAGTGTTGGTGCTGAAGTTCATTTTCTAAATCTCTGTTGTTCTTCCCCTTCCCAAAATAATTTGCAATTTCCTCTGTGTTGCGATCTCAGTTATTTGCTTACCTCCACGCTGGATCGAGACTGAGTTTTCCGAGGAGGCTCGGCTATTAAAAAATAAAACAGAGAACCACCGCTCTCATGTGCTGCTGGGAGAGTACTGCATAAATACATATATTTCTCATTCTTTCCAGGCTCCTTTTTTTTTTTCTGTTTGTGTATTTTCTAAAAAAAACCCCGTAACCCCATATTGTTGAATCTCATTTTGGGCCTCTAGAAATGAGATGATCCCACCTCTGCGCTTGGGGCGAGCTGGGATGGGTTTGAGCCCCAACTCCGATCCCAGCTGCCTTGCAGCTCCTCCCGGAGCAGCTGAGAAAAAGAGTTTTCCTCAAAACTTCCTTTTAGAGCAGATGCCCTTTGGGTTTGCGATGGATCTTCCTTTTTCTTACGGAGTTGTTGAAAAGAGGTAGGAGGTCACAATCCCTCAATCCTTTAGTATTCGGATTTGTCTTGCTGGAGCGATATTCCCAATTTTTTTCACACGCCCCATTAAAGTTTTTGCCATGCTTTCAGTTACATCGCCTCCTTCGGGATATAGGAACGAATAATATAAAACAACAAATATCTTTGGGGCATGTCATCTCCCCAGATTTTCTCCAAGATCCTTTCTGCGGTGGCAGCCTAATAACCAGTTCCTCCCGTTCGCGAAGCACCCGCCTCCTTTTCCCTTGCACCATTTTCGGCTTGCGAGCTGACCTTCAGTTTACACTGGTCCCAGTTTAATTTTATTCTTCCTGACGCTGCTCATTTGAGAGGAAACTAGCCACCAACAAACAGTAAGCTGATTTTTGCTTACAGTTTGCAATGCTCACGGCTCACAGTCCAAACCACCGCACCATGCTGATGAGAATTGGATGGTGATGGAACGTCTGTCCCCCGGGGAGGTCTCCAAGGATGAAAACCAGCACTTCGAGGCTGCTCGGATGCTCAGGCCGTACCAAACCTCCTTGGGGCCCCGGCACCCTGGCTCTGGGCTGGGTGACGCTGGGTGACTGGGGACGGTCCAGCTGTGCCACAGGGTGCCCAGCGAGGTTGTGCCGTCTCCGTCCTCGGAGCTTTTCCAGACCCAACTGGTTCAAGCCCCCAGAGCTGACCAGCTTTGAGCAGGAGGATGGACAGGGACCTCCTGAGGTCCCCTCCAGCCTGAACGCTTGTGTTACGCTCCAGATCTATTACCTGGCCAATCTGCCAGGTGACGGACCGAATTTAAAGCCCTCACATTGAAAGGATTCAGGGGAAGTTGGGTTTTTACAGCTCATGGGATGGCACCTACGAAAGAGCTGCGAATTTCCCCGCAACCTCCAGCGACGCTCCCCTGTGCCAGCCGCAGCCCCCCGCTGTCCTTAGCGCTGGCTTTCTCCCAGCTGAGACAAAAAAACTATAGAGTTAGCGAGGGGTTTTTTCCCCCAGTTTTTGTTCTTTCATCAGCATCCGTGGAGAGAGGATTGGATGGGTGCTGCAGATGAAGAGGGGCAGTAGCAGGAAAGGACTCCGTCCATTGCTCTGCTCTGCTTTTCTGTTGGATTTGTTCAAAGTTTCAGGTCTTCTCCCCAGCGCTTTTCCTAGGGTGCCCGAGGTGCCCTACATTAGCATCAGGATTTTTCTCTCATATTCCTAAAAAACTGCGATTTTGTGGAACGGGAGAGAAATCTTTCTTTGACACATGCCAACGAAATTCATCTCCCTGAAGCCGGCAATAGAAGCTGCAACGCCTGCGCGGCACCATGCAAACACCCTTCCTCCATCCCAGTTCTCCCTTCTATCAACCCGCTAGAACAAAATGGTTTAACCAAATAATGAATGTTGAAAGGGCCAGCCCCTGTAGCTTCACAACAAAGGCGAGAAAAATGCTAGGCTAATTATTATCTTCCTTTCTTTACATAGGCCTTTCTGTGAGGCTCTAGCAATTAAAGATGATGCTGCGGAACAAGCTAGACGGGAATTAGGCTGACTTGGGGAAATTACCACCCTGAGGTTTTCAGGATTTTTGTGCTGCTATGTAAATTCCCTTTGCTCAGCTTAAACTCTTTTAACCAGATGCATTACTTAGACAACATATTTTAATAGCTGGTTTTAAAAAATACACTTTAAAATTGTTTCCAGCTAGCTCTGATGCTAGCCTGTGTTTCTCCTGGTGGTCTTGAAACCAAATTCCTGGACGCAGATGCTCTCCTGACCCTCTTTCTCCGCTCCCCCAGCAGTCAGTAGAGCTCCAACCGAGACGCACAAGCCAAGCGGATAAATCGCTTGCCCGATTATTCACATACTCCGGTCGTTTCCCTTCCTGTGAAAACAAACCCGTAATCCCAACATAACATTCGCGCCGCATGAAGCAGCCTGCATGCGGGAACTGTTTTCTCTTGCTCCTGCCACGGTGAAAAAGGTCTGTGTGTGTGGTCCTCCAAGCAACCCTCTCCTCCTCCGGCGACAGGAGGGGCCAGCGGAGCGTTGGCCGATGTGACGTCCCTTGCTGCGCCTGTGCTTCGATTTCCGTGAGAACTGGGTTTGATCAGACGGTGAAGAAGCCTTTGAGCATGTTCAGCTCTCTTGCAGGAGGCATCCACCATTACCCAGCCTAATGGGACCTGGATGTCCAACATTGCCCTATCCTAGAGATAGGGAAGGTGCCTTACTCAGTGCTGGTGCCTGCTGGATTACACATCTCTGCTGGAAATGTTTTGCCTGAGAGGTCCTAGAAATTGCATTTGTCTTTTCATGGCCATGTTATTTGGTGCCATTTCACTGAGAGTGGCTAATACGTTCAAAGCCTGGTTTCCATCAGTCCTAACTGGCAAGCCAAAGTTTACAGCGCAGAATTTGCACCTGGACGTGCGACACTGCAGGCTGGGCAGAGGTATTTCCCCCTGGCTCTCAGTGTCATTTGCTCCTTCTCCCATGATAGTCTCTTCCTCTTTCATATTTTTTGCTGCCTTGACACTTTGTGCTTGTGTTTAGTCTAACACCATCAATTAAAATAGTGAACAATAATAGACCGAAGATCAACCCTCAAACAAATCCATGAGTAACCTCCTTCCACCCTGATACTTCCCTCGATATGTGCAACTCATGATTTCTTTCCTAAACAGTTTCTCATCTATCATACTAGCTCATCTCCAAACCCATTTTGCCAGTAATTACAACTGCTCTCTGTTCTGATAATTTTGCTTTAGCAATAGCTTGGTCAGAGTATCAGCTGAGCCCATCCCTTCGGAGGACAGTGATGGTTATAAATGCCTACCTAGTAGCAACCTGGTTCTCGGGAAAATAAGC
Source organism: Fulmarus glacialis (assembly GCF_000690835.1). Taxonomy (NCBI): domain Eukaryota; kingdom Metazoa; phylum Chordata; class Aves; order Procellariiformes; family Procellariidae; genus Fulmarus; species Fulmarus glacialis. The sequence continues at coordinate 19,958 of NW_009206581.1, read as the reverse complement.
AATATGTTTTAAATGCCAGAGTTCAAGTGATTTAATACTTTCCTTCTGCTTTCAATTTTGTTTTTTCAGTAAATTAAGTTTTCCTGGGAGAATGACACTCTCTCTTTTGCTCTACTAGATTCCACAGAATGTACCATATTTTTAAGCACAGCAAGTATTTCTAGTCTCTCTCGGCCACTTCTTTGGTATGATCCTACATTATTTATGTCATCTTATGTTCTTTTATATTAAATAAGATGTTTTATGGCTAGTTTCAAGCTGCATTTTTTCCCTCTAGATATTTATTCTAAGCTTTCAAAAAATGCCTGTATGAATCTAGAAGGTAGGCTGCAAGGTTCTGTGCGGGAGGTGGGCAGCTGGGATTACAGTCGTGCTGGGGTCAGCTTCCTAACACAGCGGATATAATTTTATATCTTATAAGGAACAATTAAATGGGGAAGCGGGAAGACTGGGGCAGGTTTTGAGAAAACCACCGTGCTGGCTGTTTAGTTAGAGGATACCACAGTGTCTAATATATGCAGACAGCAGAGACGAAGCGCGCTGGCCGGCTAAAAGACTCTTTTGTGGCGTTTTGCTGTAACGCTTGGCGAGGCTGCCCTTGCTTCACACCCTGCCTCCCTTGCTGAGGCACCGGGGTGGAGAAATCAGCTGCGGAGGATCCGGACAGTAGAGAGGGATTTAAACACCCCAAAGTCTTGTTCTTGTGTTTTCTAATAGATGGAGAAGGGGGCAACAATCGGTGTCCTGAACCCTCTACCATTCAGCCTAATTAAGTCATGTAATGCTATTATTAAGCAGGGAGGCTTAGCTGAGCCTCCGGGGAATGCCAAAATCATGTTCGCTTTCACTCTGTTATTTAAAAGCCCATCGCGATGGAAAATGACGCCCACCGAGTGGTGGTGTCATGGAACGGTCATGTCGGAGCAGTTTGCAGAAGGGATGCTCGCCTCTCACGAAGAAGGGGGTGCCAGGTAATCACCTCCTGAACCGACTGTCTTTCTGAGGCTGGGCTGGCTGGGAGCACGTTAGCTCGGGAGGCTGGGGAGGGCAGGGGGGCCTCGGGCCCACGGAGGGATTTGGTACCGCCCCGCCTGCGGAAATCAGTGGCATGGGCAGACAAACACCTTTGGATGCATTTAGTTTCCATGATTTTCAATGCTTCCCTCTGTGAGAATGCAACATAACTACGGCAAAGTCACTTGCAGACTTCTAAATTAAGGGGAATAACTGAGTTATTGTGGCCCGTATAGCGCAGGGGACAGAATTTCACCTCGCAAGACAGCATCGCGCTGGGGAAGGGACATAAACCCCGTGCCCCGCCGAGGAGGTTGTGTGCCTGTCCCAGCTTCCAGGCGGGAGGGCGAGGGCAGCCCCGGGCTCCACAGCCCTTTGGCCCGTTGTTTCGGGAGATCCAGGACTGAACCTGCCAGCACCCGTGAGTCTGGTTTTCAGGCTGAGCCACCATTTCTTCAGCCTCAACCCAGGCTAGCATTTTCGTAGTATCACTTCAGCATTCAAGAAGGGAGGATTGCCATCGCAGGGGTTGCTGCTTACAGGGTTGGGTTTGGTTTTTTTTTTCCTTCTTCCTTTTTGTTTTTGAGAAGCGGGCAGCAGAGTGCGAAGGGGGTTTTGCAAAGCTCTGGCTCTGCCAGGAGAGGAAGGCTCCTGCTCAGCAGTCCGTAAGCGCCCTCTGGTGCAAACCCAGCCGGCTGGCTTCAGCTCTGCCCCGTAGGTTTATCCAGCAAACATCCACGATGGGTGTCAATTTGGGTGTTTCTGTGGTGGAAAAGGGGGGTGACAGCCACCCTGAAGGCAGCACTCGCCGAGAGAGAGAGCCTCCTCCGCAGGCTGGACATCGGCACAGTGCTCCTGAGACCTTGCTTCAGGTCGTACCAAGATTGGTGGTGGTCAATGGGATTGGTCTGGTCTGGAATTGAGACGCCCAGTTGGTACCGGATTAGGACAGAGAAAGGCGTCAATGGTTCTTTGGAGACCATCTAGGCACCCCAGCAGAAGACAGGAAGGTTGGAAAGAAAGGGGAGCTTCCAGACAGCACGAAAAGCCAAATTTGAGGGTAATTAAGGGATGGGGCACTACGTGTGAAACACGGGCCAGGAGGGCAGTGAACGATAGTAAAACAATGGCTGGCAAGATGACTAGGGCAGTGAGAAAGGGAGGGAAAAAAAGCCACGAAAAAGATGAGAAGAGCCACTCAGGTTTGGCAAACCGAGCTTGACGGCCAGACAAGAAACATGGGGAGAAGCTAGCTGGGGATGCAAAGAATGATTAATGAGACAATAAACCATCAGGGCAAAAAATTATGTCAGTTAGGTGCTGAGAACACAACACAGAGCATGCAGCTAATCAGGCGTTGGAGCGCTCGTTAATGCACCCCAGCAAATGGGCTGCTGAAGGTGGTGGCTGAGTCCGGGGTTCCTCGGGCTCACGGTGCCACCAAAGTGGGAGCATCTGAGAAATGAGGGAAAGAAAATGGAAAAGCGACCGACTCCCTGGGATACTCTGAAATATGAGGAGCAGCTGCAGCTATTTTTGAAGAGTTAGGAAACCCTAGTTGCTCATAATTATCTTCATTTCTGCATAGGGGTTACTTGCCAGCGTGGCAATTTGCTGTTGGTTGATCCAGTCTGAGATTGTTTGCAATCCTGGCCCGTGGGTATCTGCTGCAGCTTGGGGTGCTGAGGCAGGATCCGCACCAGGGATGCACCAAATTCCTCCCAGTCCTGCAAAATCGGGGCGTGCCGAGGTGCGGTGCAGTAAGAAAACGGTTGAAAAAGCAAAACAGGAGGGAGATGAAGAAAAGCACACATCTCTTAACGGAAGGGGTTGAAAGGGCTGAAGAGTTCAGCGCTATTGCTTTCACTTGCAAAGTTGACGGGACAATTAAAACGGACGTAGAATAGGAATAAGGAAAGTGGAGGTGAAAGGCTATTTGGTTTGAGAACATTCGGTTAGTAGGGCCTGAATTTATCTCGGTTTATTTGCTTTGGCTAATGACTTAAGGAAGTTTTAAACTATTGGGTTGTAATGGAGGACTGAAACATCCCTGGAGGACTGGAGGAGATTAACAGTGAGCCCATTTATATAAAGCAGGACTTACAGGCTAGGTGATGGAGTTTAGATTCCTGAAAACTACTGGGACAACCTATTAAACATGTAATTCCTACGGACCTGCAATACTAGTAGGATGATTAATGAATTCATATGGACTGTTCATTAGAAAAAAATGGTTTTAAATTAAACGAAAAAGCTTTGTTGGGTTGCTGACCCAGAAAAGAGGAAGACTAAGATCGTTTGGCTTTAGTAATATTATTGACGTTTCAATGTTGTGTCCAAGCAAAAGATCCTGTGGAAAACCTTGCCCGGCTTGAGAAGGGGTTACAAGAGGAGACCGTGTCTTTCTTCTAGCGATTTCTGAAAAACAGAACTGTTTAGTGGGGATGCTGAGGGCCATTTTGTAGGGGACAGCATCCTGCTTAGGGTGTGGTTTGGAAGCCACACACCTTCATCTGGTCACTGCTCGCTGGGCATCGCTGCCAGGGACTGCATCGCCGCCGGGGACCGCATGGCCACCGGGCAGGCATGCCCTGGCAAGCAGGGACAGATCACGAGCCGACGCTCTGGTGTCCTTTGCTCGCCCGGCTGCTCCGTGCTGAGGTTACACACGGCACACGCGCAGCCACCAAGGCGTAGGTGACTCCAACGGGAGGAGCCCGCTGCCCAAACATACGCACGTGCCGCTGCTTATTCAGCGTGGAGAAGGGGAAAGCGGCAGCAGTCACTCCCTTTCGGCAGCTGGCTGCTGCAGCACGTGTTTCTTGGCCACTTCTTGCTACCGCAGCTCCTCTTTATGCATCCGACAAGGCTTTCTGCTTCTTGACCTGTGCTTTTTCGCATGAAACGTTCTGGGTGCGTTGCAAACAGTTATGCTGGATGCAGGACAATTCGGGCGACGATGCCAGTAATGCCTCAAGGAAACACAGTTTGCATAAACCAACGCGGACGCTGGCTTATGTAACTGGGCATCGAGTCTCGCCGTCAAATCCGTGCCAAAACATCCCTTTGCTTTTCTATCATTCTTTACTTGGTGGGGAAGCTTCAATGTAAATATCTCTCCAAAGAGAGAAAAGACTTGAAACAATAATCTACCAGAAAATGATACTCTTAAGATTTTAAACGATACCTTCGGTGGGTCAAGGGTGATCAGTAAAACAAATCAAGCTGTGCTTGGCAAATAAAACTTGAAAAAAACTTTAAAAGATGTCAAGATGTAGCCTGTAAAATCTTCTGGACTGAAATAAGAGATGAATTTGCAAAGGTGTTGAGGCCAGATGTCACAGCTCATGCTTCCACAGATGCCTCACAAACACTTAAAGCAGAGGAATGTTTGAATGCTTTAGGCACAGCACCAAGACACTATGGATTTAGGAATGTTAGGGCGCTACTGCTCTGAACTGATACACTTCCAGGGGAAGTCTCTTCCCACCTTTATTCAGTGCCTGGAACACCAGAGGCTCTGGTCTGTGTGCTGTTGACTTGATGCAGAGAAACACTTCAGTGGAATGTAAAGGAATGGCACAGCTGGCTCTGAACTCATTTAACATCCCCTCGTTTACATTGCAATACATACGGGACAAACAGTGCAGTGATATTATTTATTCTTCTATTTTTTTTTTTTCCCCTCAGAAATAAAGAACCACCACAATCTAAGGAGGCTGGAAAAGGGCCTAGATCATCATTTCTCAGCGGGACACATGGCAGAAATCAGAGCCTCCGGACACAGTTTCTCCAATTCGGCTTCTGAAGACTGGGTAAGCAGTTTTCAGTGTATAGAAAAGGAGGCTCAAGTTATGCTCCTGTTCCTGTGCCTAGAAATAATATAATGAAGGAGAAAAGCCAAGCATCAGTCATGCAGCAAACTGCAAAATGGCAGCGTTTCCCAGAAATTGAAGCAAATGCAAAAGAATTTGCTTTTGGGGTTAAGCGTGTGTCGCTTAAATATAAATTCTGCAATGCGTAGCATTTGTTACAGCCTTCTTCACACAAAACCAGCTCTTTTCCAGCACACGCTCACACTGGGGCTGAAGTATTTAACAGCTTATAACAAGGAGAATTTACCTGTTGGTATGTAGCCTAGCAAAGTGTTAAGATTTACTTTATGGAATAAGCAATAGAGGACATGAAATATTGATGTTAAGGTCAAACACAGCATGTCGGGAGTCAGCACACAGGTACCCTTTTAAGGCAGTATGGCATTGGACCAAAATAAAATTACATTTTTCCTCCATGAGAGGAGCAAGACTGAGAAAGAGAGAATTTTTCTTTGCCTTTCTCCATGACTGAAGCCCACATACCCACAGTCTCCCTTTGCTGTAGGGGAAAAAAGCAACCATTTTGTTTCTGACTGCATCAGAACATACACAGCCTCATATACGGCTTGTCCAATTACTCTAACAGATCAGGGTACACATCTATACGGTTGTAACCCATCCAAACCCAGCCTACGCAGGATCAGGTTAATAGCTGAAAACAAAAACTGCCAGAAACAAACCTTTCTGAGCGGGTATTAGCTGCCAAAACTCTCACCACAGTGAACCACAGCTCACGTGTGAGGAGGTAGTTGTAAGAAACAGTACTGTCGTAATGTACAGCAGTGAGAAACACTACCGGTAAAAAGACGAAAAAAAATAGCACTAGTGCAAGGGACAGTATCAGAGGGTTGCTTACATGCTCCAACTAGGTTCCTGGATTAGTGAGACTAGGACAGGCTCAGCAAAGCACCTGGGCATGCACAGCAACCCGTTCCCCACAGACTAACAGGTTCCCCAAGTCAGCTTGGTCCCCCCGGGCGATGGTGCTAGTGGCGAAGCCGATGATAAATGCTTTTCCCCTTTGCCCGAAGGTGCCATACAGAGCTCTGGGTGACAGCGCACCCTTCTCCGAGTTTGTTGTCAAAGCTGGGAGGGGCGAGCGTGTGCCGCGAGCCCAGGAACACCCCGAGAGGGCTGAAGTCTGAACAAGCCAGAAAGCACTTGCCTCCCTCGCCCAGACTAGGCGCCCGAGAAACACTTGCAGGATCAGCACCCAAAAGCAACGCCTGACGTCACTCGGGTGTGAGGGCGTTCCTGCCCTCGGTTCTCCCTGCTATTCTGCCTCCCAGTGTATTTGGCCAAACTAGGTTCAAACTCCGCAACCATAAAAACATCCACTCTAGTCATAGGGATACTGAAGCTTAAATGGTCTTTCATTTCCAGCTTGTTTTTTTGGATTCTCTCCCATTCTTAGACCCATGCGCAAAAAGAGCTCTTGTGCTTCAAATTTTGAGTGCGTGGTCCTTGGCCGCACAAATGTCATATTGATGTTTTTGTACTCAAGAAGCTGCTTCTGGGATGCTACCTGATTACCAAGAAACTCTAAGTTTAACTCGAAGAAGATTTCTATGTGAAAGACATGGAAAATTCCCGTAAAAGAAACAAAGTCAGTTTTTTTCCTCTTAACTTACTCCTAGCTGAAGCACCTCTTGGGCAGCCAGTTTAACTAGCAGAAGCTATGTCAAAAAAAAAAAAAAAAAAGAAATCCTAGAAATTACAGTGGGTTTGGAAACCTGCTTGCTGAACGAAGCAGGTAACAGCTAGTGTCCGCTCATAGCATAGAAGGTGATATACTTTGGTGACAGATGAAAACATGCCCCGTTGTCATGCTCCTCTTCAGCACTAACATCACGGTGAAGCACTAAAAGCACGTTGAAGCTATCTCAGGCAGGAAACCCAAGGAGAGGGCAGCACACCACTTAGACAACTTCATCGCACTGGGATGCGAACACAAGGTACCTTCGGTTCTTAAACACTCGTCCAACACTGTGTGTGGAACGAGAGCCTGGTGCTGTTTCTGGTTCGTGACCCTTAGCACAGTGTGTGTTCAGCGACGTGGGTAACGCTACCCTGGGTCAACACTTTCAGGTGTGGTTGATCCAGTCATAATCTACCTCCACATGAAAGGCTGGTCTCTGCTCGTAGGTTCATCAGGCAGATCCAGAGATCCCTCTTTATTAGTCTACACTTTGTTCTAGTAGCCTCTGGGTTTGCTATAGTCAGTTTTCCCTCTGCAGAGAAAAATTTAAAATAAGGTATTTCTTTAGAGAAGTATTTTCTCCAAAAGCAGGGGAAAGAAGGTAAGCATTCAGAAATATAATCTGGGAGGTAGCATGAGCGCTTCTGACAGTGTTAAGACAAAGACACTCTGTAAAATACAAAGCCCTTAACTTAGTATCGGTACTCCTGCCACAAACCCGTAAGATTTACCTTTAATCAATATTTACAATATGGGTAAGGATATGTTTATTCTGTTATGTACCTGAACAGATACAAAGGACAGACTAGCTTTGGAAACATCTCACAAGTATATTTATTAGCCAGGAGCAATTTGTCTCAAATGCGTGACCCATTTCATACTTTAAATGGCATTTCATTACAGTGCAGCTGCACAAGCCTCCATTCTCCCCTAACAGATGCTTGAAATGCAGAAGGCAGACTTCAGCACACTAGTTATTTACATGCATAAGTTTCTGGATTTGTTTAGGTTTGAGGACAGTAGTTCAAGAAAAGTCTGTTTGCCTTAATCATTTGAAAAGCTTCTTTCTTTTCTTTCTCCACTGTTTATTGTCCACATCTTCAGTATCGTCAGGAGGATCTGGTATTACAAAGCCATCAGTCATTTTATAGTAGACTACTGTGGAATCTGACTCAACTATGGCCAAAGTAACTGACAGCGGGGTGTCGGGATCGTCTTGTGGGAGAGATGCTTTCTTCAGGATTTCTCTTATCCTAGAAGAGGAAACAATCGGTTAGAAAGGAGTCCACAACCACCTAACAATGGCACAAAGGTAAAAGTGCACCATTGCTATTTTTATTCAGCCTGGTTTTATTCTGCAAATTTGTCTTTACTAAAGAAAGCATAATATCTGTTCTAATAAAAATCCAAAGCCATATAATCAAGCAACGAAATCAAATAACAAAGAATCTTATAAAAATATACTCTGTTACAAACACCTCTGCTGGAAATGGCTCTACACATGCTTCTAAGCTTTGCTTCGGTGTACTACTGCGCACATGCCTCGACCATCCTTCAACTACGACAGTCATAGCATGGCAATCTCTAATGGCCTTGTTTTCATTAGATTAAAAAAAAAAAAAATTATCTAATTTAGTAACACATGGTGTTCAATTAGAGAACAAAATAATTAAGAGTTGTTCCATTTGTAGAGGTAAGTCTTCCAGTCTCTGTGCTACAGTTCTCTGCCAGCCTGTGGAAGACCCAGGAAACAAAGCCAGGTTTCTCTACCTCCCTGTCTAGACTAGAAGCCACAAGGTTAATGTTCTTCTTCAAGACAGTCAGCATAAATAATCTCTTCCTTAAAAATTCAAGACAAAGTTACGCAATTTTTCCTGTTCATCTTATTTTAAGAATAACATGCCAGTTGCTTTTCAGTTCAGAGCTGAGGATTCCTGGAGTCCTTGTATTACTGTTCCGACTGGGGAGCAAGTCCTGAAGGAGTGCAGTGCCCAGGGGCAGAACAGCAACGCTCCCCACAGCAAGCATTTCCAGAGGGAGCCTTCTCCATCACCTAAAGCTTGGGTGCAATAGGGCTCATCTGGGATTGCCAGGACAGGTTACGCTCTGAGGAGAGGTCAGCTATGCAGTGGGAAAAATCACCCCTCTCTTCATGTGCCCCTGAGATCTCATTCACCAGAAAACACACATTTCTGAAGCTGTAGTTGAAAATAAGGCTCCTTCTAAATGCATCAGCTTTCAAACTTTAATCATCATCTTCCTTCCAAACCTCTTTGATCCCTTAATAAAATCCAAATGGAAGGCGGCAGAGAATAAGCAGCAGCCTGGAAAGCCTATGCTATTAAACCCGTGACCCTTTTAAGTATCCGTCTGTCTTCTGAACTGTTCATAATTCAACTTGGCTAAATTCAGTTGTGCCTTTTCTTTTGCTTTCACTACTGGCCCATACGTAACACAAGGCAAGGCAATACAATATAGTTAGTTAGTCTTTTCATGCAACAGAGATACTAAGGCTGTGAAAAGCCATATTCTGGTCCTCCTACCATCAGCACGTTTCATAACAAGAGAACAAATAAGCAAAGAGATACTGTATTGGCCACTGGCAGAAGAGAGACACCCGCAAAAGACTCATACTTCAAGCAACGCGACGTTAACTTCTCTGCTCCCTGCCACCTTGCCACTGCTTTGTGGGCACGTTTACTTGGCAGGTGCCTCAGGCTCAGGGCCTTGCGGCGGGAACGCTAACTGCACCGGGGGTATTAAGAGAGCATAAACGCAAGCCTGCCTTCCAAAGCTGTAGGCAATTAATGGTGGAGGTGCTCTGCAACAAGAAATGCATCCCACCATAAGCAATGCCTCAAATAAGGCAAGGCCTGCCAGTGAAAGCACTACCTAGTGAGGGGGGTCATGTGCCTGCTGGAGTTGCACCAGTAAGTACCAGGTGAATCGCAGGTGCACCGGGACAGCAGTAAGCAAGGACAAACGAACCAAATGTCTAAGGCACAGCGGTGAAGCGCTGTACCTCTGTGCTGACGCCGGGCACCTTCTGCTCTTGTCACTTCCAGACCCTCTTTAGGGGTACCTCCAGCACCACGATGGCTTGCCATAGCTGTGGCGGGTGACGAGGGCCTGGGAAAGGATTCCAGATGTCCTTCCAGACATGCTACACATGCAGAGAGCAAGAATCCGTTTGTCACACCTCGGTAGCTCCTGTCTGGAGGAAGCTCTGAATAAGTTGTCAATGGTGAGGCCAGGCTACTGGCAGAGACCCAGTGAGGAAAGAACTATCCATGGCTTTTATGCAGCAGTGGATACTAGTCTCTCTCTTTCTCCTGGGAATGTTAACTACAAATAACAATAAAAAGCCAAATAAAAGGGCACAGCTACCCAGGAGAGAAATTTTGGGACCCAAAGAAACCAAACTTGTGTTGAGTGTGGACAGCCCCATACCTGGAAGCAGACCCAGGCAGTGGCTTGTATTCACCTGTCAGGCAGGGCAGAAGGTCCTTCGTATTTTCTTTAGTAACTGTCACCATTTCTCTTCCTAGTCTATTAGGGGTATGGATGTAACAGTGAGGCCTTAGATCTAGATTTCCCATCACTCGTGATTTCTTCTTATACTGTCAAGCACAGACATCTGAACATTTATTTCCCCCCCATTTAGCACTTAAACTTAGAAGATGCACCATGATCCCAAAAGTGGCCAGGTCCTGACAACAGATTAATGACATTTTTTCACATCCCTGACTTACTTTTCAGGAGACTGAGTTTCAGGCTTTATGTAAAGAGCACAAAGACACGCCATTGCCTCAGGATGATCTGCTAACACTGCTGTCCACAGAGCCCAATGCTTTCCACTGCACATGAGGAATCAGCCTCTATCGCCGTAAAGAATTACAACTGCAAATGCAAGATTCTCCTCTTCCCCCTTTTCTCTTACACAGGCAGCCCCGAAACAAGAGCTCTCATTCATGCATACCACAACTAGCCATAATGCAATGCAGCACATCTGCAGATTAGCGAGAGCGTATCTTTTAAAAGAATAAGCTTCGGAATTCAGGAAGTCTGTATCAGACGCCTGCATTTCCTCTCCTCCCCTGAAGGCATCACTGTTAGCTTCTGCACCCAGCATGTTCACAAAGTTTCTCTGCAGCAGCGGACATTTCAAAGAAGGAGTCAGAGAACATCTGGGTTTGTGCTGATTTCACTGCACTTGCTACTTGCCACGAACAGAAAGATGAAATATTGCAGGAAAGGTATACTTTTTTTAATCCTTTTGATGTATCTAACACCGTCTATGTGGGGAGAAAAAAAAAAGGCAAGAAGTGTCCCTGGCCTTCTGAAATTCAAAGGAATGCATGTTTGACCTCCCAAACAAGGCAAGAAGCCTTTATTCCAAGAGGTACAGCCCTCTAGGCTGCCCATCTCACACAACAGCTGCATTCAATGACTAAAATGAAGCCCTAAACAAGAAGCCCATATGTAACACCTACCCCCAACAGAGCTAGCTGACTTCATTTGCTAAGTTAATGGTTACAGGTAAGCTCCTTAATGATCAGTCTGCCACACCATACAAGTGATGTCAGTTATAAAAGATGGCTTTTGCTTAAGTAAAAGTGGACTTAATGTTTCTGCAAGTGTCAAATATTAGAAGCCTCTGGAACAGGGGAATTCAATACATCCAGTACTTTGGCATACTCCACCAACAGTCTTGATAACCTCCACTCACCAGCATCCTGACCAGCCTTCTCCTCATGAGTCACAACTGTGTTAGGACACATTCTGCAAACACTGTTCCCATTGATACCAAGGGGTCCACAACGGTTTTGGTTCCCCAGCCTTTATAGGCCATGGTCCAACAGCGTGAACCCCACAGAAGCTGTGGTGTCAAGCATTTGGTGTGGACTGGCTCTACCTGGTTCCTCCTTTTCAACAGGCATTCAGATATGCCCACTCCACTGGCTAGACATCAAGTTTTAAGCAGAATGTAGAGACTCAACACGAGAAAAGGTGCAGCTGAGAAACAGTTGATACTGTTCTGCGGTGTCTGAATAAAAGCTTAGCATGTTTTCAATGCAGTCTCAAGTAAAGCCTATGTTGGAAGAAAACTTTGTCATCTCATGAAGGACACTGTACAACACAATAGGCAATCACCTTAGTACACGTTCACCCACAAGCTCTGCCTTGTTCATGGCCTCAGACTCGCTCATCCACAGGCTCAGCCTGGCTAGGAAGATGGGGGACAGTCAACCCTATACATGCCGCCTTCTCGGGATTTATGCCAATGACTACCTGGTGAAGAATAGAAGGCATCTAGAGCCCCGAGAGAGCACACAGAACAATCAAGCGTGTGTGCTGCTGCATGCACAGTGAGCAGTCTATGAGTTAAAATATCCTGCAACCACTCTTTTCCCTTCTCGCCCCCTCCCCATGAAGAAAAGCCATTCAATGTTAAAACAGGCAATGCAGAAGCTTTAGGTTTCCCACAAAAAAAAGCACGCCTCGAACAAAGGCACTGTGAAAGGAAAATAACATACATAAGCTAGGGGAATACAGACGCCACAAGAAACACTGGAAAGTTTCCATAAACAGAATAAGACCAAATATTTTTTTTAATAAGAATTCTCATCTGTTGCAGATCATACAGTCCCAAGTTTTCAGAATAGCTTGAAACCCCTTCTCTAAAAACTGATGGCGTCTGCATGTTTGCTGCAAGCTAGGATCTGCTCCCACCAAGGCAAGTGCCAGTAGGATGAAGCCCTCAGTTTCCACCTCGGAAGCAAACTCACATTCACCTCACATTGCAGGAGATGAAAAGGATTTCATCTCAACCACTGAAGGAGACGCTGTTATACAAAGTAAAGAGCTGGCATTTCTAAAGCCCTTTGCATCAGAAAAAGGACTTTAAAAATGCTTTCTACAAACTACAGTCAGAAGGGACTGCTTTTTTCTACCAAAAAATTAGTCATAAGAACAGGTTTAACTTACCTAACGTCATGCAAGGACCACTGCAGCTAAGGTAACAGCATGACGAATGTCATCCTGCATCTGCCTTTACTGCTCCATTCAAACTAAATGGCGACAGTGAACTTACGTGGTCAGCTATTACTGTTGCAATTAATAGCTTAAAAACAAAACAAAACCCAACAACAAAACAAAACACAGAAATCCATACAAATCCATCCAAAGAGGGGAATTTTCCATCTTTCCCCCATTTTAATTTTTTATTAACAAAAGACTTTCGCCCTAGGTGGGCCTTCAACACGCATCAGAAATCTGTACCATCTTTTCTAATGATCTGCTAACAAAATGACAGAAAGAAAGAAACAGGTATACGACTGGTGAACTTCAGGCAACTGTAGCTTGAGGTTTTAACTGACTGTCCAAAACCTAAAAAAGAATAGAATCGTAAAGGAAAGAAAACATGGGCAGGAAGTTTTGTGACAAACAAAAGAGTATTTCAATGATATATGCCATGCAAGCACCTCTGAGAAGCAGCGGTAACACTGAAAGCTCAGAGTAGTTTTATGGAGGTTGCATAGTGCTCCATTGAGCTGAAATGGAACTACTGCCTTCCATGCCATAAAAGCCAAAGGCTTTCAATCTGCCCTTTATACTTGGATGAATAATTCATTGCAGGCTTGGCCAGCCCGAACAGCTCCCTCCCCTCCATGCAAGGCAGGGCTGGAGAGTCAACACAAGTTGGCCTCTGTACCACTACAGAGATCATGACGCTGTGCATCGGAGTGCGCCATTGTACCAGCCTTGTCCAGCTAGGCCCCGTGACAAGAGAACCAAGGCAGAGGAAACCTCCCGTAAAGCACAATACCTTGAATTCAGCCAGCGCTACAAAAACAGCACAAAGTGAGCGTGGCTCACCATCAGGAACGCTGCTCCAGACATTGCTGCCTGCCCTGCAGCTAGATTAACTTAGTGCCTTGAAATATACGGGAAGAAGCCACATGGTGGTGGTGGGAGGTAAACGGACACCACTATTTCTTGGGGTTTGTTTCCAAACTACAGGAACATGGGATGCCATGAAGAAAGTAATGTTTTTGTAATGGGAAAAAAAAAAGAATAAAACTAAAGCAAACACCACGTGCCTCACTGGTCAGGAAAAGGAATTGAAACCCCAAGGAATATAAAGTCCTTTTTTCCATGCAAGTTGAAAAAGGAAACAAGACAAATCATGCAAAAGGGAGGAATCAGAATTCAGCAACTTTCTACAAGATACACCACTATAGGACGTTCAATCATAGTACTGCATAACCAACTCAGTTGTATGAGCCACATCAATCACTTTTAAGCTATTAATAAAGAGTTTGCATTTAGAAGCCATTAATTACATTTTCAATGTGTGATTTACTGTATGAGTAAGCTCAAATAATGCTTATAGCAGAAGAGCTACTGACAAAACTGTAACGAGGATGCAAGATAAGGAGCATGTCACACTTCCAGTGCCTTTAAAATAACAGCGCTTCTTACAAACAAAACCATTTCAGATTAGAGGAAGATCTATTGCACAAACTACAGATTTAGAGGAGGATAAACCGCTTCCAGTCCTCAGATTTGCTTCTGAAGACGCCTCTCTGCTTTAAAATGAAACATACATGTATTTGTTTTCCAAAATTACCATTTTAACAAAATAACCCTTTCCCTCTTAGCCTAAAACTAACTTTGCAGTCTCTATAACCTCACGCAACTGACGTCATTTTTCATTTCCAACACTTGCATACAAAAAACAAACAGGGCAGTGACATATCATTTAATCTGATGGTTTATTACTAACATTTTGCTTAGACAATGTTATTTGTCTAGGACAGACAGCGCGTAATTCCATTAGATCCAGCATCTTACTCCCTGGCCCTTGGAAGGATCAAGGCTTTCAACGCTATCTAGAAAATCCAGCTGTCAACACTGTGAGCTCTCCTACACTTGCTGAGCTTGGTTTACGCAAGTCACTTCTGCCAGCTTTGAAGCAGGACTACCTGTATTTAACTGCTTCATCCCCTTTGGGGAGCCACAATGCTGGAATGTACTGGCAGTTAGGTACTCGCTGTGCACCAGGATGTCGTCTGCAGCAGTGAACAGCAAACACGTCCCAGCCAATGGACCTACGAATTCCTCCTGCAAGCATCAATCACTGCTAAATTCAAAGGCGTACAAACACAAGGTTCTCAAAACCTTAGCCAGCTGTGTGTGGTTAAGAGCGTGGTCCAAGACAGACAGAAGTTGTCTCTTATTCTCCAGATCTGTACTCACAGAAGATTCAACTATCTTCATTTTAAGAGCACGCATATACTGCATGAAGCCACTTCCCAGATTGTATGAGACTACTGTTTGCATTGGTGATCACTTTGCTCCAGAACCCATTATTTTGCAGTTCAGCAAATTACTGTGCAGCCTTACACCGGCAGGGAAGGATGATCAGCTTTCATCAAGCTGTTTGTAGTGAGCTTAGTAAGCAGAACAGCTTTTGCCTTAAGCAATGATCTGGCATGCATAAACTGGACACAATGAAATCTTATGATAGGCTAAAAAACATTGAGCAGATTATTTTTTTTATATTTATCATTTGCTTAGGTGTCTTGCTGGTAATTTCCACAGCAAGTTTACTACGGCCTTTCAAGGACACACTCGTCTGAGTGTCAGCCAAGCAGGAATCTTCATGAGACACCTGGGAAGGCAGAGCTTGGCTGAAGTGGCTTTGAGACGAAAACCACCCCTACCCAGGCCTTACTGGTGAAGCAAGGAAATGCTGCCATTTACCAGCTGCTTTTGCAGTTAGCACATTTCCAGGCCCAGCAATGAGAACAGAACCTTCCCAACACCCTCCAATGGCTTACTGTCAACATTAAGTGAGCTGTATTCACTTGTACTCATACCTCTTCCTCTACCTTTAGCAGGTAACACAAAAACCCAAAGCATTGCTTTGAATAAAACGGCAAAGTAGCTAATTACAAAAGCTTTCCTGTCTACCTATAGCTTGGTAAGTCAAGTGAAAAAATATCATTTAACACATCAGATACCTAACAAGTCTCCTGGTATCAAGAATCACAACAAGAAAATAGTCATCACTGTCATTATTAATGTAATACTGTTTCCAACTCCTTCCGTAGGATGCCTTTTTAATGGCCTCCCTCTACGCTACGTAACTTTGAGCTGTAGTTATTGTCTATACCCCCCATTTTTTGCCTACTGTTCCAGCAAAGGAGCGGTTGATGCTGTCCGAGGAGTTGATGCTGTCCTTTCTCTACGAAGACAGACCAGGCCCCTCTGATCAGTGGTGATCTACTAATGAGATGCCAAGCATGCCTATGCACATGCACGCTCAGTAACACAAATACAAGCATATACGATCTTCCTGCCTGACAACATCTATGGGTATCGAGCACATACAGGCTTTAATGGACTCACCTGGCATTACAGCCCGGTATTCAGCCCATTTTAGTGACAATACGCTCTATATAGTTGTTCTGTAGCAAAACCTAGTCACAAACTGTACTTTTAATCAATGTGATGCATTCACTCTTTGCTTCTCTAACACACATCCTTCCAGTAATGGATTCCATCCGCACTGGTGCCAGAAGCAGAGCAAACAGTATCACCACAGTACAAACAAGTTCAGAGGCTCCAAATGAAAAGCCCCAATGAAACAGTAAAAGATAGGACATATATGCAGTGCAATATCTCACTGTCATTAAAAGCCAATTAGAACATACTTGCTGGCACTGTTCCAATGCCAGGAATCAAAGTTTCCAACCTAGGTGGAAACCTACTACATTAAACAGGCACAACTCAGCACGTAGGCGTAATTTCTCAAAGATCCCATATCCTAATTTGCTGCCTTCTTTTCCCACCTAAAATCTAGTTTGAACTGTGAATAGCAATGTGTCCCTCTCACACACATACAGTGATCTGCTTCTTGCAGAGAGGCTGAACGACACTCAGCATTTCATTCTGCAAGACCTCTCAGCAGCTTTCCTCTGTTGTGGAGATCACACCATATTTCTCTACAAGACCAAGCCCACAAGAGTGACTGACCAATATTTGCAAACGGAAGATTTTTTTCAGCACGTAGATATCACTCAAATCCATCAATATCTAGTAGGTATTTTCTTCCCCCTCACAAATGAATTGTTTCTCTCTTAGGAAAACACATAGCAGAATTAAGATGGAACTCTGGTCGCAAGAGACTGATCTGTCACTTCTAAAGCCTAAAAAAAAAAAAAAGGCAAAAACCATAGCATGTCTAAAACATCATTCCTAGAGCGCACACAAACACGTCTGCTAAGTGCAATTCATTAGCTACCTACTGCTGTGTCAGGCTGCTACCCACAGAGCAAGAGGAAACAGCAAACACTAGCAAGATCTGTAAAGCCAGCCCTGAGCACACGCTCCTACCACAGAGTAGGAACAGAAGAAATTGAACAACGTACCACCATGTGATGCAGCTGAAACAGTTCAGGTCTTCAGAGACATCACAGAAAAGAATGGCAAACACCAGCAAGAGAAGGCGGCCATTATCAGACAGTAAATCATACCGTGTGTTCGAGGCTGCTCTAAGGGCCAGTTAAAATATACCGTAAAATTACTGAAGCGGAATTTCTCTAGGCTGTAAATATCTGTAATATCACAAAGTCATAGCTGTGTTGCCCTCCGCTTCAGAATTACTTAGTCTTGACTACGTAAGGGAAATAAGTCAAAATCACAGCTCAAGGGACAGTTACTCATTAGACTCTGGATAAGTAAGAGGAATTTCCAATTGAAAGTAGCCAAATTATACTTTCAAAACAAAAAGCAAACCAAACCAAAAACACCAGGCTTATCCACAGACTCGACAATTAAAAAAAAAGTTTATTCCTAGACAGGTCTTAGAGAGGATTTCTTTCCTCTTAGGTACTTTAAAGCCCAGTGAAACAAAAAGTATTGCTAGATTTCCCAGACTACAAAAAAGCACAAGAATGTTCCAAATAAAAGCTGTGAAGGTCTTGTATTCTAACCTTGTCTCTCAAACACATACTTTGATATCCATTGTTACTTCCTTGAGCATAGGCAACTTCTAAACAATATGAAGCGTTTATCAGCAGAAGGAGTCGGTTCCTGTGGAAGCTGACATCAAAGGCGTACCACTTTCAGGGAGGGAGAAGCAGAGACTGATGCAGCTTAGAAAATTAAAGAAATCTCAACTTTGCGTGTATGTTTGCAGCACCCAAAATAACTCTGCTTACAGGCTGAGATAATGCTTTCCTCTGATACTCCTTCGCTTCCTTCCCTTTCCCCTCTCGACCAAGTCATCAGCAGCCTGTTAAATATATCTATTCTTCATTTGATCTTATTGGTAACGTGAGCCAAACACTGACCACATCCTCACCTCTCATGGCTTAACGATATGTGCACAGGTACCGGCACCATCACTTGGAGACTGTCCTGTTCTTTTTCACGTGCGTGTAAACATACGAGTTGCAGTTCTGCTACTCCGACATGCTTCACTTCATGCCAGTTTCTCCCTAGAAAGGTTCATCATCGATGGGAAGGAACAAAACACAAGTTTTAAGCATTCAAATATCAAATTTGGTATTTAAGTTAACATCTTAGGTTCTGTTTTCTCTCCCTCTCCTCACAGATTTCCCATGAGAGACAACTACCCCATTTAACTGTCAAGTTCCCCTTCTGACAACAGTATTACTGTTAAAGAAACCCATAGGAGCAGTACTAGTCTGCTGACTCCAGAGCTACGCTGATTGATGGTGAATAGGGATCTGTCTGACAACGCTTTGTTTCAAAAAGGCAAAAAGACGACAAAAAACCATCTTTGTCATCTGTAATCCAAATTTGAACTTTATCAGTACCCTAAACTGTGAAGGAGCAGGTGCTAAAAGCATAATTATTGATGACACACAGTTCTTCCTTTCTACTTGAAGAGACAAGGCTAAAAGTTTTCGTTGTATAACAACTACTCTCAAAGCCTATTAAGGCATTTTCTTCAGAGATGTAACACTAAGAGACACAGTGCTTTCTGGCCTGTAAAATCCCTCCCTTCCCTGACCTTGAGAACCACCAGCCTCCAAGAGAAACTGAAGTATTTTTATTAGGCTGGCTGCCTGCCTACGCACAGTGCCTTTTCAATAAAGCCAACTTGGGACAATCGCAGGCAGAAGTTTAAATATCACATAATTCTGCTCCACTCTTACAAGACATCAGATGACTACACTGCATTTGTCATAATTATTGCCACCAGATTTCCAAATTATCTTTTTTCCTATAGGAATCCTTGCCCTTTCCAGAAAACAGCACCCTAATCAGGCCAGCACACATCAGCCATTTGCTAAATGGTAACCTCACTGTTTGTCACTAATCTACAAATGAGGACTCTATTACCAGCACAACCACTGAACTTGTAACTTCACTTTTCTATGTCCCTTTTCCTTCCCCTAACCCTCTTTTGCTTTTTTCCATGCCGAGTGCCTTTGCCCTGGAACATCTGCACCTGTAACTGCTGGACAAAATGGGTCCTAATCTCCGTAAAGGTTCCACGTAGGCGCAGGAGAGAAATCTTCAGCACCAAAATACCATCTGTTTCTCAGGTAACCATCACTGCATTAAGTTTCAAAAAGAACGCCAGGGACTTTTGTAGGAAAGGTCCTGCTAGTGCACAAATTTTAATGGCACTTAAAGGCAAGTACATTTGTTGAGGTCTCTCCAGTGGCTCCACTGAATTACCTTCTAAGAGGTCCAGGTACACCACAAACGCAGCATAGATTTGAGCACTGTCAGATATATCAAGAGACATCATTTCGGTGAACTGAAATGCAAAAAGTAGCGTTGGTCAAGGAAAGCAAAAGTTATATTAAAAACACACAGACCAAACCCAGAATCTGTACAGCTATCTAAGCCACTGAAGTCTGAAACCAGCTTTAAGGACTAACAGGCAATTAAAAATACAGGAGTTGTTTTCCGACAGTATCTTAAGAGCTCTTTTTTCCACATTCCCCCTATTTCGGCGCTTAAGAAAGCAAGCCAAATAAACGAGGAATCGCAGCTATTTCTGGAACAGATCTAGCTTTGTGGAGAAGGGCTATGAACTTTACCTATTTTTGCTGCCGTACATCAACATAAGATGAGGGCCAAATTAAATACCTCCATGTTTTCAGTATACTAAAAGCTAAGATGGAGTCAAAGTTTAAGACGCTTGCGTTTTCCAGGGGTGATTTCAGCATTTACAACCTCGTCCCCTACTGAAAGTGGCATCCCCCCACAGTCCCCCCGGCTCTCCTCACGGCGCGGGAGACGAGCCCCCTCAACAAGCCCGATATAAGGGAACACGTTATATTAACATCTCCCCCTCCAGCACCCCTTCTCGGGGCGGG
>NW_009206580.1:0-2485 GCF_000690835.1 Fulmarus glacialis | reverse complement strand
CCAGGGACCTGTCCCCAGAGGGGCCAGGGGCGTGGTGGCACTGAGGGGAGAGCCCTGTCCCGCAGCACAGCGGGTCTCGCTTCCTCCGCCCTCGCCCACGTGGTGCTCCCCGTCGGATGCAGCTTGTTCTCGAAGGCGGGACTGTCAGCACCCCTGTGTCGGGCACTCCCGCAGCTCACGGAGGAAACAAGGAAAACGGGGTGGGAGGCCGTCCGAAATGCCGCTCCCTTGAAGTGCTGTGCGTGGCACACGTAGGGGCTGGCCCTGTCAGACGGTCACGCTCAATGTCGATGTCAGAAGGATGGACTCCAGCCTGGCGAGCGACAGTGCACAGCTTTCCCTGCGAAGCTGGGGCTGTGAGAAGGGGAAGAAGGTGGTCCGGAAGGTCAGGAAGAGCTCGAGTTGGGAGCATGGGACAAATCACCAAGGGGGAGAGGTGGCCCAGGTGCACCCTTGCTCCTGAGTGCTTCCAGCAGCAATGGGGACAGCCTCCTTCTCTGCCTGCAGAGGTGGCACCTGGCTCAGCCCGTCGGGGCTGTGGAGGATGAGCTGGCTGCCAGCTCTGCAGGCAGAGATGAGGCCGTGCGTGCCAGGAGCCGAGCACAGCGGTTCACAGACCCAGTAGCCACACTTCTAGGTCCTGGACTCTGAGCTTGAGAGTCACCTGCAGGAGTCAGATGTGACTCAGGTTGCACAACCCCTTTTCCTTTCCCCTGGCTGCCCTGAAACTCAGCCTTTGCCCGGGAAGAGTTTGCTAAAAAAAGTCATGGAAAAAGCAAAGAGTGATGGACACTGCTGCCTTGCGATGGGCAAAGAATGTTGCTGTCGTTCATGGGTCAAAGCCAAAAGCCAAACCCCAAGGCCACAGCTGCAGACTTTGGGCTGCAGAGAGGTCAGCTCTGAGGAGATTAAAGGCAGGCAGGGGACTTTCTGGAGGCGCAGAGGGTTCTGCTGGCATCAGGTATGTCCGGGAGCAATTAGGCAAAGTTGCAAACTATTCACAAGGAGTTTCCAAAGCTGGCTGCTGTATGATTAGTGTGATGAAAGTGCCCAGAGATCCTATCCTGGACAGCTGGTCCTGACACTGCCAGGACCTGACCCTTCAGGACAAACAGGATTGAACGGTGGGATCATCTGCTGCTGGGAAAGTTCAAGCTGGCTACCCAGTAATTTGGCTGGATTTGAGCTTTAGTGCTATTGGGACCTGGCCCTCAGAGGGAAATGGCATAATTACTGTACTCATGCTGACATTCTTGCTTGTGTTTATATTGAATTCTTATAAATGTGTTGCCTTATCATTGCAATCACTCACTTCCACACCTCTGCATTTCAGCAGTAAGTGTACATCTGTCCTTTGCAGTTCGTCTTTCAGTTTTATTAGGTACCGTGCTCTCCCCTACTACAGGATCGGGGATAACAGCGTTCCTGTTCTCCTTTCCTTCTTCATGTGTTGATCTCTATAATATTATTATGCCTCTTCCTCTTGCCCTCCCAGCACAATCTCTTTCCAGTGCTGATCCCAATTCAGATCACCTAAAGCAATCTTAGTACCAGAGGTTATTGTCAAGCCAATTTCACTCCAAGCTGGATGGTCAAATTACATCCCTTGAATAAGGAGCCCTGCCTCAAAAGAGCAGTCATCTCGGTAATCCTACCCAACTCTGATTTTCATCTCAGCCTTTGATGCTCACATTTTGCCTTCTGGCTGTTCCAGTCCATCTGTTAGGCTGGGGACAGGCTGATTTACAAGACAGTGGGCCATGTTCCCGGGGGACACGGGGCACTAGCTGGAGATTAGCTGTGAGTCTTGCCTGATCTTGCAGAGCACAGTGTTTTCACAACTGGTAAGGACATAGAATGATGGTCAAGTCCCCTCGTGCCCTGAGTGAGGCTATGCAGGTTGGCACCTCCGGCCAGGCCAGTCCCCATCTCCCTTGCCCAGGAGCTGGGCATGTGAACCATGCCCGAGATGTGGTTGGAAGTGTAGACATGAAGTTATCTGCCTCCTTCTCTCCTGGGGGCTGAAGGACACAGCCCCCTCTTGTCACTGAGCCTACGCTGGGAAATACTGCCCAGCTCTTTCTCCCCAGGAGAAGGGTGTAGAGGGGGGCTGAACACCCATGCCTATACCACCCCTTCTCCCTGTGCTAGATGCTGCAGCCAGGGGATGGTCCTGGCTCCACAGAGGCAAACTGGAGGCTGCAGAGGGAGCATTTCTGTTTCTCTGCAAAGGCAATTGCCTGTGAAGATGCAGAAACCATCTTCTGGCTCTGGACATTGATCTCCCTGCATTCAGCCGCTCCGCTCAGGGCTGCCTGTCCGTGGCAGGACCACCGACCACGGATGGACCTGTGTCCCAGGCAGGCTTGAGCGTGCCAGGCTCAGAGCTGCACAGATTCTGGATCCCTGAGTTAGGGTTGGCCTCCAGGATAACCAGGATTGAGCTGGCTGAGAAATCTGATTTCCCTGCTCCTCCCCCCTCCCC
>NW_009206579.1:389-2463 GCF_000690835.1 Fulmarus glacialis | reverse complement strand
GTCCCAAAGTCGACATCGAGGCACCTGACATGGACATTCATAGCCCAGAAGGAAAATTCAAAATGCCCAAGTTCAAAATGCCCAAGTTTGGTGTGCCTGGCTTCAAAGCGGAAGGCCCAGAGGTGGACGTGAACCTGCCGACAGGAGACCTGGATGTTTCTGGTCCAAAGGTGGATATTGAAGGTCCGGAGCTGGACTTTGAAGGGCCAGAGGGGAAGGTGAAGGGCCCCAAGTTCAAGATGCCCGACATGCACATCAAGGCACCCAAGATCTCCATGCCCGATGTTGACTTCAATGTGAAGGGCCCCAAGCTGAAAGGTGGTGTCGATGTGTCTCTTCCTAAGCTGGAAGGTGACCTGAAAGGTCCCGAGGTGGACATCAAGGGCCCCAAAGTCGACATTGAGGCTCCAGACGTGGATATTCATGGTCCAGAAGGTAAAATAAAAATGCCCAAGTTCAAAATGCCCAAGTTTGGGTTGTCCGGGTTGAAAGGAGAGGGCCCAGAAGTTGATGTAAATCTACCTGAAGCCGATGTTGCTATTTCAGGTCCAAAGGTTGATGTTACTGTTCCTGACCTAGAGCTTGAAGGACCAGAAGGAAAACTTAGGGGCCCGAAATTTAAGAAGCCTGACATGCAATTCAATGTTCCTAAAATCTCCATGCCAGATATTGACTTAAATTTGAAAGGCCCAAAACTGAAAGCTGACATTGATCCTTCTGTTCCCAAAATAGAGGGTGAGCTGAAAAGTCCTAAGCTAGACATCAAAGGCCCAGAATTTGAGGTCGAGGGACCGAAGCTTGATCTAGAAGGAAAGACTAAAAAATCCAGGTTTAAACTTCCAAAATTTGGCTTTTCTGGTCCTAAAGTGCAAAGCCCCGATGTGGATGTGAAACTTAAAAAACCTGACGTTGAAATATCTGGTCCGAAAGTTGACGTTCATGCTCCAGATGTGGATGTACAGGCAAAATCAAAAGGGTCAAAATTTAAAATGCCTTTCCTGAGTATTTCATCACCTAAGGTTTCAATGCCAGATGTGGAGCTAAATCTGAAAGGGCATAAACTAAAAGGAGAGTTAGATGTTTCCAGCCCAAAGTTGGAAGGGGAGCTGAAAGGTCCCGAGGTGGACATCAAGGGCCCCAAAGTCAACATTGAGGCGCCTGATGTGGACATTCATGGGCCAGAGGGTAAACTCAAAATGCCGAAGTTCAAAATGCCTAAATTTGGTGTGTCTGGGTTGAAGGCTGAGGGGCCAGAGGTGGACGTTAGCATTCCAAAAGGAGAGCTGGATGTCTCGGGTCCCAAGCTGGATATTGAAGGTCCTGGTTTGGAAATTGAAGGGCCAGAGGGGAAGCTCAAGGGCCCCCAATTTAAGATGCCAGAAATGAACATCAAGGCCCCCAAGATCTCCATGCCCGACATTGACCTGAACCTCAAAGGCCCCAAAGTGAAGGGAGATGTGGACGTCTCTCTTCCCCAGGTGGGTCTGAAGGGCTCAGATTTGCATGTGAAAGGACCAAAAGTGGACGTAGAGGTTCCTGACCTTGACATTGAAGGTCCCAAAGGAAAAGTGAAAGGCCCCAAACTTAAAATGCCTGAAATGAATATCAAGGCTCCCAACATTTCCATGCCAGACTTTGATTTGAATTTGAAAGGTCCCAAGTCAAAAGGAGGTGTGGATATCGATCTTTCAGTGCCAAAACTGGAAGGGGACTTGAGTGTGCCGGATGTTAATATCAAAGGACCAAAGGTTGACATTGATGCTCCTGAGCTGGATGTTGAAGGGCGAGAAGAAAAACTGAAAGGTCCCAAGTTTAAAATGCCAGAGATGCACATAAAAGCTCCCAAAATTTCAATGCCTGATGCCAGCTTAAACCTCAAAGGTCCCAAGCTGAAAGGAGACATAGATGGTTCTGCTCCGAAGCTAGAAGGGGATTTTAAGGCTCCTGACATCAATATTGGAGCCCCCAAGGTCGACGTTGATGTGCCAGATGTGGACATTCATGGCCCAGAGGGTAAACTCAAAATGCCCAAGTTCAAAATGCCCAAGTTTGGGATGCCTGGCTTCAAGGCAGA
>NW_009206579.1:0-372 GCF_000690835.1 Fulmarus glacialis | reverse complement strand
CCGAGGGGGGGACGTAACCCTGCCGACAGGAGACCTGGATGTTTCTGGTCCAAAGGTGGATATTGAAGGTCCGGAGCTGGACATTGAAGGCCCTGAAGGAAAGCTGAAGGGCCCCAAGTTCAAGATGCCTGAGATGCACATCAAGGCACCCAAGATCTCCATGCCTGACATTGACTTGAACCTGAAAGGTCCGAAAGTGAAGGGGGATGTGGATGTGTCTGTTCCCAAGCTGGAAGGTGACCTGAAGGGTCCTGAACTGGATGTAAAAGGACCCAAAGTAGACATAGATGTTCCCGATGTGGAGATTGAAGGACCAGAAGGAAAACTGAAAGGCCCCAAATTGAAGATGCCAGAGATGCATTTTAAGGCTCC
>NW_009206578.1:2138-2441 GCF_000690835.1 Fulmarus glacialis | reverse complement strand
CGGGAGCCCCGGTCGGGCGCGGGCTCTCCTCCGAGGCGCGGTGCCAGGCCAGCCCCGCGGCCAGGAGCAGGTCTGTACAGGGTATTTCGCTCAGGTGTACACCGAGGGAACGGTTAACTCGAATAACGGGGTCAAATATCAAGTGACAGCTCGACCATCCAGTGCTGACATTTGTCTAACATCAGGTAGAGACTTTCCGAGGGCAAGTTTCTTTTGAAAGAAGGCTTATTCCAGTTTTATGAGGCTAGCATGAGGTGTATAGATTTGCCTGGGAAAACATATACTAGTGAGACAACTCATGAA
>NW_009206578.1:1270-1704 GCF_000690835.1 Fulmarus glacialis | reverse complement strand
CGCCGCTCCGCCCCAGCTGCGGCATGCCCGTCTGCCGCGGGACGAGGGAGCGTTTCTTACCTTGATCTTCATCGTGCTGGGCGCCAGGGCTGTGATCTCCTTCTGCATCCTGTCAGCGATGCCGGGGTACATGGTGGTGCCGCCGGACAGCACCGTGTTGGCGTACAGGTCCTTCCTGATGTCCACGTCACACTTCATGATGGAGTTGAAAGTGGTCTCGTGAATGCCGCAGGACTCCATGCCTGGGGGGGAAAGAATCGCAGGCTCATTAGCACCCACGCCACACCTCATTTTGGTCACGCCAACCCCACACCGCAGAGGCAACCCTGGCGATACCTACCCAGGAAGGAGGGCTGGAAGAGGGCCTCCGGACACCTGAACCTCTCGTTGCCGATGGTGATCACCTGGCCGTCGGGCAGCTCATAGCTCTTCTC
>NW_009206578.1:0-815 GCF_000690835.1 Fulmarus glacialis | reverse complement strand
GGGCACTTTCCCTTTGGGTCTGTGGTGTTGAACGTGTAGCCTCTTTCTGTCAGGATCTTCATGAGGTAGTCTGTCAGGTCACGGCCAGCCAAGTCCAGGCGCAGGATGGCGTGGGGCAGAGCATAACCCTCGTAGATGGGCACGGTGTGGGTGACACCGTCCCCGGAGTCCATAACAATACCAGTGGTACGACCGGAGGCGTACAGGGAAAGCACAGCCTGGATAGCCACGTACATGGCTGGGGTGTTGAAGGTCTCAAACATGATCTGGAAGGAGAGAAATCAATTAGCGTCAAGTAATGAGCTGGGTCACTCACACCCACGTTAGAACACGCATGCTAACATGCAAAAAAAAAAAACGCAAACACAAAAGTGTGAAGGAAAAAGCAAAGAATGCAGGCAGAAACACAAATGACAGAAACCTGAGGCGTCAGGAAGAAATGCCAGGAGTACAACAGAACCCTGAAAATGTCGGGAGAAAGAAAACAAAAAACAAACAAACTCAGGTTTAAGATGCCGTAACAAAAGGAGGTTTGTGAATAAGATGAGAGCAAGGGGCGGCCGCCGGGCGAGGGAGGGTACCTGTGTCATCTTCTCTCTGTTGGCCTTGGGGTTCAGGGGGGCCTCCGTGAGCAGCACGGGGTGCTCCTCGGGAGCCACGCGCAGCTCGTTGTAGAAGGTGTGGTGCCAGATTTTCTCCATGTCGTCCCAGTTAGTGACGATGCCGTGCTCGATGGGGTACTTCAGGGTCAGGATCCCTCTCTTGCTCTGGGCCTCGTCCCCCACGTAGCTGTCCTTCTGCCCCATGCCCACCAT
>NW_009206577.1:0-22086 GCF_000690835.1 Fulmarus glacialis | reverse complement strand
GTCACCGTCCCTGCAGGTATTTAAAAGACGTGTTGACGTAGCGCTTAGGGATATGGTTTAGTGGTGGACTTGGCAATGTTAGGTTTACGGCTGGACTCAATCTTAACGGTCCTTTCCAACCTAAATGATTCTATGATTTGGCAGGTGCTGCTCCATAGAAGAGGAACAGCTTCTGTTTATAGCTATATACCTAGGGACTGGAGTTGTAAAGTAAGGGAGGAGAAGAAAGCATGTAGGATTTTAGGACCAAGTTTCACATTTCACCAGCATCCTTTAAATGCCCTGGCTTTGCCGTGCCACTGCTCCTGAGTAATCCTGTTGAGTTCAGGTCTGTTCAAGTCAGTGGTAAACAGGATCCAAGCCATAGCTTATTAGCTGTGAGTACATGTTTCTCATGATGAGACCATTGATCTCGTGGCTGGCTAAATGCTGTGCATGTGCTGATAAATTGCTGTCCTGTGTTACGAAATATTGGGTATCAGTTGAGGTAGAGTAGTTCTGTGCATATCTATAGATATTCTGATAGGATAGTCATTAGTCTGAATGCGATCTGTGAGAATGAGAAGTACTATAAGCTAATAATACTATTTTTTTTCAGCATTTTTTAAAAGCTTCATCTTCCTATCACATAATGATGAGAAAATATATGGTGTGAGTTAAATGCAGTTTTGGGAACTATCAGGAAAGCTAGCAATGTAACTGCTTGGTTTTTTTTTTCTTTTTTTCTTTTTCCTTCCTTCTCCCTCAAAAGATGAAGTTATAACTTCACATGGTGCAATTGAACCAGATAAGGACAATGTCCGCCTAGAGCCATATTCTTTGCCACAAGGGTTTATGTGGGACACATTGGATCTTAGCAATGCTGAAGTTGTAAGTAAAACAATTTTTGTATGTATCTAGAATCATTGAAGTTTATTCTGACTGATGTGTGTGGATAAATCTTTGGATTTTTTTGTGTGTGTTTCCAGCTGAAGGAGTTATACACACTGTTAAATGAGAATTACGTAGAAGATGATGATAATATGTTTAGGTTTGATTATTCACCTGAATTTCTTCTGTGGTGAGTAGCAAGTTCCACATTCTGCTCTGGCTGGAGTGCAAAGAAGGGTGTTTTTATTACATCTTCTTAGGCAGTAATTTGTAATTATTTCTGTCATCAATTCTAGGGCGCTACGTCCTCCGGGCTGGTTACCCCAGTGGCACTGTGGGGTTAGAGTGTCTTCAAACAAAAAACTGGTAGGATTCATAAGTGCCATCCCTGCAAGTATTCGTATTTATGACAGGTAAAATGTACCATTACTTTTGTATTTGTAAAAGAATAACACCATGAAACAAATCTTAAACTGGTATCCATTGCCATAGAGAACTTAAAAAGAGAGGAGGATGCTCACTGACCATAAAGAGTCAGAAGAATCCTATGTATGTAGGATTTTTACTCTCTTCCCCGCCCCCCCCCCAAAAAAAAGCTTGTGGGCTCCTTACAATGAAGACCAGTAATACATATTCAAGGAATTTTCATATTGACGGATGATACAGATAATGACATAGAATTTTCTGGCCCTACTGGAAAGTATTTAAAGGATAGTCAGTCAACTGGACTTCCTTGGCCAGGTCTTCATACACTGACAATCATGAAGTATTATGATACCACGTAGCATGTGCTTGGATGCCATTCTGCATCTTAAAGTAAGGCAATTGGTTAAGTCTCGATGGAGCTCTGAAAAAGGAGTGTTGCAAACACAGCTTGCATATTGCACAATTTGCCGTTGCAGTTGCAATATCATATATTAGTATTTGTTGCAGATGTACTTTGTCACTTTATCTTTACCTCAAATTATTCTGTCACAACATGGAAAACTACAATTATGCAAATGAAAATACGCAATGTGGAACTTTTCTTAACTTTTCCACTATTTAATATCCTTTTAGTGTGAAGAAAATGGTAGAAATCAATTTTCTGTGTGTCCATAAGAAACTGAGATCTAAACGGGTAGCACCTGTACTGATTCGGGAAATAACCAGAAGAGTAAACCTGGAAGGAATTTTTCAGGCTGTTTACACTGCTGGAGTGGTACTCCCCAAACCCGTGGCCACTTGCAGGTAACCTAGGTGATGTTCATAATAATATTGGTTCCTATAGCAGTCATTTTATGTAATTGGCTAGAAACAATAAAAGCGTAAAATTCAAAGAAATTAAATGTTGTGGCCTTGACTAACCTGAAGGCCTGAGTGTTTGTCAGGATGGGTTTTTTGGTGTCTTTCTGTCTGTCTGTCTTTCTGTCTTCCCTCCCAGTGCCTTGGATAGAACAGCTTATCAGACTGAAATCTAATTTTGGGTTTGTTTATCGTACCTTAAATAGACTAATAGATGTTTCTGTTGACCTTCTGGTGGAAGCCATGCTGGCAATGACAACATTGTATACCTGTGTTTTTCAACAGCCTGTTTCCCTGCTGGGACACTTCCCAGTTGACCTGGTTACTTGCCAAAGATGGCAGAGCATTTCTGGGAATTGTATGATTTGCTTTTTTGAAATACTTTCATCTTTCCTGGAGAAGAGAGGACTTGATCAGCATTTGATAAAGATGGGAAAACTATTACATGAGAAGAGTTGTGTGTAATCAAGTATAATTTCATTTGCTTGGAATGGATTATATTTCTACTGGGAAAAGTTCAGTTCCAGCAGTATTAGTTCAGTTGTCTATCCTTGTGGAGGACAGGGTACTTTTTAATTTGAAATTGTGTTTCTACCTATCAACACCAAAGATCCTGTAAGGTTCTGTAAGGAAGGATGGAAAAAAAAAGCCATGCTGTGTTTAGAGTAACCAGGGATGTTCTGTTGCACAGCGATCTCCTAGGAAGAGGAGATCTCCTTCAACAAACTGCTTAGGGTCCTGTCTGTACAAGTATGGTGAGATTGTCAGGGCTATGGCAAGTACTAAAATGTTTAGCCCTGTAATTACTCATTGTGTAATAAAAAGCATTTGCTTAGATTCAAAATATGGTGATAGCAGGCCTGTTTAAAAGTTATTGCTTGAGTATAGTTTTTCCTTATCTTTTGTTGCTCAAGCTTCTTACAGGCATAGTACAGGCTTGCTTAGAAACAAATTTGGAGAGGAGAAGGAGCAATGTGAGAAAGTAGGGAAATGGATGCAAGTAAAGCTGACACTTAAAATACTGTTTCATCTCATTATTAATTTTATTTCCAGGTATTGGCATCGATCACTGAATCCCAGAAAACTGGTGGAGGTGAAATTTTCACATTTGAGTAGAAACATGACTCTACAAAGAACAATGAAGCTCTACAGACTTCCTGATGTAAGCAGTATGACTTCTAGAGAATCCCCATGGTTATTGTGAGGCCCAAAATAACCTTCCATCTGTCTCTGACAGCACAGGCTTTTCTGTGGAAAGACAGTGCGTGCAGCAAATTAAAAAAAAAAAAAAAAAAAAAAAAATCTTTGGTTGATGAAAAAGACCTTAAGGGCTATACTGAACAGAAGAAACTATTGCTGGAAATGTAAATCTGTATATGGAGAAAATATAAATTCTGACCTAGAAGCCTTAAACAAACAAAGAAAAAAAAGAAGCCTTGACTTCATAAACATGTGGGATTGAGTTGAAGCTGCATAAGACTATTCTCGGTATGATGAATCTGACAAAACATTACTGGAACAGAAAATTAACAGTTCATGTCTTAAAATTCTCAGAGAAGTCCATCAGAAAGTTGGCCAAGTACAGTGGGATTGTTGATTCCTCTCTGATTCACAGCTTTTTCTGTTCTGTCGGAGAATGTTGTTCTTCTGCAATGAGCAGGCTAAGCAAAAGCCACCTCAGTATGTTGTGTGCTGTTTATTTGCATGGTCTAGCAAAAACAAACAAACAAAAAAGTATTCTGGCATAGCTAGGTTAGTTAAAAATGTTTTTTCTCATGTTTGCAACTAATAGTTAGGCTGGCAAAAAGTCTTAGGATGCATTTCCATGACAGGGCAAGTCACTGTAAGTAGTCTGAGATCTACTATTAAAAAATCTCATTGCTTTAATTAATAGCCTATAGAAGCTAGGCTAAGCTTTATGATTGAAAACAATTTCTTTGCTTGTAAAAGCTACCTTTCTGTTTGGAGGGATTGCAGAATATCCTTTGCCTATACCATATCAGTAAATCTTTTTTTATTTAAACAACCCTCCCTTTTGGTTAAAAAAAAACCTTTTTTCCTCACTCATAGTACTTTGTAATGATTTATTTGACTTTGGAGAATTGTGTCTGTTGGTTATATTTAGCTTGATGCTGCAGGTTCTTTTACTACTTACATATTTGAGTAATACACTAAGCACTCCTCTGTATACAGCACGTGCCACGGCTTGATCTGAACTCCTGCTGCTGTCAGAGAGACTTGTTTTCCTGTGCTGCCTGCATGCTACCTGTGCCTGCACATGCAGGTTCTCCCTTGCGTGCAGGGCAGCAGTTTTCAGAGCTTGAGAATTAATAACCAAATTAATTAGGTTTTAATCTTGGAGAGCTAAATATAGCTTCCATCAAATATTGAAGACATTTTTAATAGTCTAAAAAAGTGCAGTAGACAATTTTAAATATAGGTTTTGGTGGCAACTCTAGTACTGTTTCTCATGGAAACAATACAGGAAAATAATAGTTTAAAGAATAAGGGTCTTACTTACAGTACAAAAAGTGTAACTACAGAGAATCATTAGAAACAACAGCAGTTGTACCCTGATCATCTTTCTTTATCATAAAACCCAGATTTCAACAGAAAAATAAATTATGGAAAACAAAGAATATATCATATCTCATTCATAAAATATAGCTAAGGCAAACATACTGTACAGACATGTGCAAATAGAAAATAGGTGCTTTGAAAATCAACTTTTAAAACTAAGTGATGTAGGAGTCCATATGCCTCAGCTGTTTGTTTATTTTTATATTTGACTTGGGAGCTTCTCCCATGGAAAATAAAGATTTAATCTTTGTGCTAATATTTTCTCTTTAGGTCTTATGCTTTGGGGTTCTTTTTTAGCTTTTTTCCTAAGAAAGGGTTTAAGTTGAGGATCTTTATCCTCAGTTTCAGACTGTTATCATAAACAGTACTGTCACACAAATTTGTTCATTCAGGCCACACTGTCCTGTCCCTCAGCACCAAACACTGTTTCTTGTATTTTAACCTGTTTTCTTAGCGTCCTTGGAATATCATTGCTACTGGGAGCTCATCTCCCTTTAAGAGGAATTAATCATTCCTAATCACTTGAACAGTCTGAATTAAAAAGGTTTTCAGAAATAATAAATACTGTAACTAATAAATACCACCCTCACTGAAGGCTGTGTTTGTGCATGTACCTATAGATATAAAAAATAAAGGTTTTTTTCTAAGTGTTTAATCTCTTGAGCAAGTAGTTTTCTGAAAGAGGTAAATTTTGGCTCTGTTTAGAATAAGGACAGGAGTATGTTTGTCTCTGTATGTCTTTTCATGACTGATTGAGATCCTGAGCCAGGATCATTGCATGAATATATGCCCAGTGCAGCTTGATATCTGGAGCAGAGAAACAAATTTTAGCCCAGTTCTGTACACCTTCCCTCACTCTGGGGCTGCAAATAATCATTTACTGGTGGCATTCTGAGCATTACTGGGGGATAAAGATGTTCCAGCCCAGCTGCTTTTCCTCCCATCCTGCTCCAATGTATGGCTTTAGAAGAGAGATGAAGGCTAGGAGGGAGCCGAAATGAACCTTTCATGTTGTAGTTCATAGGTTATGAATAAAATGTGGCGTAGGAAGCGTCATGTTGATGAGTCAGGTGAATACCCTTATGGATTCAGGGCATTTAAAAATCTAGATGATGTGCTGTTGTGGAGGCAAACCATAGTCCCAGGCTGCTCCGGAAAGGAGAAAGATTAAAATGTAATACACAGGCCAGAGCTGTGGCAAAATGTGCCTTGATTTTTCATCTGACTGCTGACTCCCAGAGTATGTGAATAAATACCTCCCCCAGAATAATGCCTTTTGAGCAGAGCATAATCAGCTACACTAATTTCAGTCTTCCAGTAATCAAGTCTCTACCTGGCTGCTCTTGCAATTGACTTTGCTATGATTAATGTGATACGTGCCCAAGTATGTAGCTCAGACAGATGAAGCAGGATAAATGAGCTCTGAAGAGAACAAGTCTTAGCCTCCCTAAAAGGAAATATTTAGGAAAGCTAAAAAAAGCTGGGGAGAAGACTTTAATCACCTTTGCTTGTTTAAACATTAATTGCATAGTACTGGAAAGCAATTTTTTCTTCTTCCGATGTTTATAGTCAATAACTTTATCTGTTAAAATACTGTAGGTTTTTAATTTCAGGCAGCTGTAAGTTATGAGAAGCTTTCTTGTTAACAGAATAGCAGCTGTGCCTCTATTGAAAGTTGAGTTAGCAAGGGAGTTTGCAAGTGTTAAGAATGGGTGGAATTTTTTTGTTAAATAATTTCTAATTAAACTTTATCAGCTGACTTTGGTTTATAGCTTGACTGTAATTTTCATAAGTTTGAATCACAAGTGTTCTTGTCTTCAGATTAATTTCTGATATGCAAGTTGCTCTATGTTTTGTTTCTGTGTCTGGGCCCTAAGTAGTTTAGAAGAAGATAAGAAATAAAGACTGACCTAAAAAAAAAAAAAAATACAAAATGCGTGAAGTCTAGGCTGTTGGCAATGGTATCTCTTTCTCTGGAGAAATGAAGTCGTTTCAATAATGAAATATAAAGATTGAAGTGCCCCAGACTGTCTCAATAATTAGAAGAGAGGGAATTCTGATTGAAAGCTGTTTGTAAAATAGCATAATGAATTAGGTGGCTGGAGTAAAGTAGGCTAATAATGAATGCATTATAGCAAGTGGAGTGACTCTGCAACCTACTTTCAGCCTTTGCTGTGTGTGCAGTTTTCCTTTCAACATCTTAATATTTATTTTTCTTTTCTTACGATAAGGCCACAAAGACTTCAGGTTTGAGACCAATGGAACAAAAAGATACTAAAGCAGTACAAGAATTAATCAACACTTACTTGAAACAGTTTAATCTTGCTCCTGTAATGGATGAGGAGGAGGTAGCCCACTGGTTCCTGCCTCGGGATCACATTATTGACACTTACGTAGTAGAGGTAAAACATGCCCTAACTACTTCATGAATGTATATGTGAATGCCACCATCAAGTTTTTGAAATGCAGACAGTATGAAAAATGTGTGCTATAGGGAGAATTTGATATCATGATTCCAAGCTTTGTCTTTGTATTGCATTCTGTTAATGAGAAAACGTTTGGTTGTGATAAACTGCAGTGCTTTTATAATAGAATATTTTAAAGAAGAATTTTAAAATCTCAAAATACCACTATCTTGGAAATACTACAGCAAAGAACATTATGTATTTTAAAAACAACCCTTCCACCTGCATTCCTTCATTTTTTTCCATAGAGATACGACATGATAATAAGCAGTGGTCTTCAAATTTCCTTTTCTAGAAAAAAGGAAAAATGATACAATGA
The DNA here is from genome assembly GCF_000690835.1 of Fulmarus glacialis. NCBI lineage: Eukaryota > Metazoa > Chordata > Aves > Procellariiformes > Procellariidae > Fulmarus > Fulmarus glacialis. Next base: position 14,568 of record NW_009206577.1, on the reverse strand, counting down.
CTGAGATAACAATTTGGTTTGAATTCAGTATCATTCTCTCAGGTGTCTAAGTTTCTGCCATACACCAGTTCAAAATTCTTTATTTGTAAAACCAGTTTTAGGGGCATCTGCTGGGGGAATTATGTTTTTTGATGGTCTGCTTCAGTAAAATGTTTTTTTTTCCCAGTAAAAGAGTGTGTGTGTGTATATATGTGTATGAATTTGTATACGTGTGTGTGTATATATAGATACACACATGTATATGCATGAGTTCATGTAAAATAGAGAAGTAGAAGTTAAGGTCCCTTGGTGCTGTCATGAGTTGCTGTCAACTAGGAGTTCAATTATCTTGAAAATTATAATCCTTGTCCGCTAATGAGATGGAGAGCATCATCTGTTCCTACCACTTACTCTTCTGTCCCCACCCTACCACCCCCACCCCCCAAGCTGTTCGTCACAATGCTTCTCGCAAAATACGCAGTGCAGGAATAGATTAGCTTTTGGATTGGAAATCTCCAAGGCATGGTTGGAGTAGCTGGGATAAAGCTGGTGGAGAAAGATACTCTCTTCTCTTTGAGTCCATGCTAAATCAGTTGTAGACATTGTATTTAGATAGTATTTACTTTGTTTAAAGTGTTAAGGTTATTTGAAAATGATCGCCAGTAACATCCTTAAACCTACTAGCCCCTCACAGAAGCTGCAGGTTGTGAAGCTCAGTGTTCCCACACTGCAACCTGAATTTGTGCAGGAGTCTCAGATTAATTCAGAAACTTACTGCTGCTGGAGATGAGAGGTCCTGTTCATCAGTTGTCCTTGTCCAAACTTAGCTTTCTACTTACTTTGGGTCTAGTGGGTCTAGTGCTCATTGGACTCTTCCATGGTCTAATTTAATGTATTGTCCCTCCTTCTTTCTCTACCCCCTCTTCTTCCCTCCCCCCGGCTCTCTGGGTTGGCTTTTGGCTTTGTTGGTGAGTTGAAGCCTACAGAAGAGTCCACAAGCACCAGGACCAGCATGAGTGTGCCATAGACAGTGTCATTTTAACTGAACAGCGCAGTTTTCACTTGCTTGTTTTTCACTGTCTCTTGAACTAGTTTTTCACTATACAAAATGTAGGTTTGTTAGTGCTTAAAATCTTTTTAAGACTTGTGTGACCTGGAGAAGTTAGTGTCAGATTTTTAAGTCATCTTTGTAATGTGCAGAGCTAAAACCTTAAAATACTCTGTATAATTCATGAATTAGTATTTTCATTGTCCTTACTGAATTTAGTGAGTGACTTAATAACTTTTCTGTTATTTGTTGTTAGTTTATCTCTACTACAGAATCTGTACCCACTCCAAGACAATAGCTTTTTTGCATGTGATGGGTTCAACTCTCTTACTTTTTAACGTAGAAGTACTATCAATTTAAGGATCCATCTGAGGTCCTTCATTGAGCTCAAAACAGTGGGCACCAGTTGTTCAAAACTAAAGCAAACAAGCGAGAACAAGCATTTGTGTGTCTCCTTTGCCTTATCTTCTTGGATATATCAGGAGACCCAATCAGAATAGGAGGATTGAAAATCTGGGTAGTTTTTTGTGCTTAGCATGTCAGTCATAACCCATGTAATAATTATTTTCCATTTCCTACTAATCTACACTCTTGAAGATGGTTAAACTTGATTAGGTGCGTGAAACATTAAGAAAGTTTATGTAGGACACTTTAGATTTCTGTATAAGTACCTTTTTTGATGACTACTGGTCTTATTAAAATTTCAATGTGATTTAGCACTGTTGTCTAGCAAATGGATTGTGCTTGTTGATTAATAATCACTAGACCTGATTTAAATATGCTTTGTATACCAGCACAATATTTTTTTTTTCTGTTTTTAGAAAGTTGAGAAAATTATTCCTCAATGTGAACTTCATCAGATTTACAAAATATTCTTTTAAAGATAAGTTCAATTGGAAAAAAATTTCTATACTTTTTTGGAAGTGTGCTTTGTTAGCTTTGTTTATAGCAGGCTAAGCTTGGGAAACAAGCTGAAATGCTTTGGCAATTGGTTGTTAAATGTTATTGGTGTAATAGACTGGAAAAATCTAAATGTTTGTTTCCTGTTCTGAAGTGACCATTTCAGGCTTCAGTCTCACTTTGATGTATAGATTCATGCTTGGCAAGAATTCAGTTTCTTCAAATCTTAGCCAAGATTACCTGTTACACTATAATACTTACGATGTGCAAAACTGTGCTGCATTTATTACTTTCTGTAGAACTACCATGTTAGCCTAACCAATAACTAAGCGGTTAGTCCTTATTAATTGACTTTTTTTTTTTTTGTAGGGCTCAAATGGTATTTTAACAGACTTCCTGAGTTTCTACACATTACCTTCAACAGTGATGCACCATCCTGTTCATAAAAGCCTCAAAGCTGCCTATTCCTTTTACAATATTCATACGGAGACCCCTCTCTTGGACTTAATGAATGATGCACTCATTATAGCTAAGTTGGTAAGTTGTGGGGGGTTTTTTTTCTGCTTCTTTCACAAAGATATTCTTAGGAGTGGTGGCAAGGTAAGAACCGGCAGCAATTTATCCATGCCATTGCATGCTGTTTTCTTTTACTGTCTACAGCACAGAGTGCGGTTGAGGAGACATATAAAAAATATACACATTAAAATATGAAACACTATGCTTGTTTTTCCTTTTTACTTTGAGTGATGCTAAGGAATGACAAGTGCATGAAGATCAAGTGTTTGCTTGAACAGTGTAAACGTCCAAGAGCACACTGATGACCATATTCACTAAGTACCAGAAGAATGGAAAGTACCACTAAAATAGTTTCCCCTGGAGATGAGTTAAATACATTTTGTTTGTTTGTTTAAATTATTTTTTATTTCTACAAAATGTAAAAGTTTATCTGTGCAAGCTTTATCATTTTATCTTGTTACTGATCGCTGCCTGTAAAGCTCTGTAGATGATGTCATGTTGTAGCTTTTAAGCACACCTTCATGCATGGAATTACACTGATAGATGGTTTAGTTGAGTGGAAGGGAAGAGACTATAAATGAAGTTGTAAGAATTGTAAGAGTTTAGTGCTGTCTGATGAAAAACTAATGCTCAGCCCTTAATCGTCAGGGGGTTTCATGGGAATGCAGTGCAAACACCAATGGCAGTGTAGTCTGTGGTGTGGAGCTGTGCAGGTGATGCACATCCCAGCACTCTGAATGAATTCTCAGAGACCTGTTTAACCCTGGCAATTCACAGCACTGCACAGGCTTCATCCAGTCCGTGGTATCCATTCTAGCAACCATTCCCAATACGCTGCATAGGCGTGTTTTCTGCTCCTCATGCTTGAAGCTTGCCCGTCCCAGCTGAAGTGTTGCTGCTGCACTGCTTTTGGTATTATACCTACCAGATGAGTGCTCAACGCAAGCAAGTGCTAGCTGTGCTGCAGCCGACCATGTTCGGAGCCTGCATGTGGTGCAGGGATTTCTGTGTTGATCCTGTATGAAACCAGTGACGGTCCGCAAAGACTTTGGGCTTTATGAAAGCAGCCACATAGCCTTCAACTCATCTGTCTCATGTTCGCGCAGCATTGCAGCTGAGCTGATATCTACGAAGTGAACTGCTTGCTGAGGCTTGTTGACCTATAAACAGTATTGAGTTGAATACTATTTGGCAAGGAAAACTCCTGGATAGTCATGGGGAATATAGAACCCCATTATTCCGGCTCCAGAATAATACCAAAGGAAGTTCAGAGACAGACTTTGAAAGGTGTTAAGATATATGAAGATACAGGAAGGTGGCTAGTATAATTTTCAGAGATGGCTAAAAATACTAGTACGACTTATCTTAAAGTGGAAAAAGGAATGAACATTGGTCTCCATTTGAAGTGCGGCATAGGGAGCTGAGTGGCTGGCCATTCACCATTCACTTACCTGGATGGAACAGATAAAGAAGCAGTTATGTGATTATGTGATCTAACCACAAGGCTTTGCACCTTCCTCTGTCTACATTTCTTTCTGAATGTGATGTACGATTCTTTTCTTTTCTTTTAAATGGATCATCATATAGTTAGAATACTGGGATTTAGATGCCTGTGGATTTCCAAAGTACCTGCTGGGCCTGCCTGCATCATTAGATGCCTAATTACGTTTGCAGATCTGGCACTTGGACTTTTAGATGAGGAGAGGTGAGGCAAGAGAAGAGAAATGATAAATGCACTCCTATTCGCAGTTTTTTGTTTGGAGAGGAGCGAGTGAAAGGCTGGGTGGGTGTTTGGCTCTTGGCTGGGGACAACCCACTGCAGTCCCTTCTGTACTTTTACTCCCAAAGAATGCATTTTGGGGTACAAGTTCAACTCAATAAATTGCTTTCAGGGTTTGCATGTCAGTTTAATGTTGATTTTTATCTTCATATTACACTATATAAAATTAGCTTAGGACTAAGTCTAGTAAAATCTTGGCAATTATAGGACAAAATGCCTGACCGCCAGAGCAAAACCCAAAATTTGGAGTTACGCACTTAGGTTGCATGTATTCTGCATGGAGAGAGTGGGATTTTGCAGCAGGATAATTCCCCAAAAACCCTGCGTATTTTATTGTTGAAGCTGACACTAAGTTTCTAGATCTAGAACAGGAGAGAGCTTATGAACAGGGAAGAGTTCACTTCTGAGTCTAATGGTCTGGCGGAGCTGTGGAGCAAGTATGTTTGAACACGAACTTTTTTATACTTCTCAGAAGATATTAACCTGAACCTAATCTGCTGATGTTTAGATACTGAATTAAAACTACATCTATAGAATTTATCATTTATTTGAATTTTGAGTGCCTAATTGCAGAGCTTCATTAGGGTGTCTGTACCTACAGTGTGTCTCTATTCTCCCCTATTTTCTTTCCTGCCTTCTGAGATTTCTGTTACTGTCTATTACTAACTTGGAATATTTCAAAATTTACTTCTTTAGATGCCAAGTGTCAAATCCTTGCCACCTTATTTGTCTTTTTTTGTGTGTTTTTCATGGCACGTTTAACTTAGCATAGCTTCATCTGCACACAGAATGATCTTTGTGTAAGGTAGTGGGGAACCTTACTAAACTCACTGTCTGTGCTTTGTGACTTTCTTTTAAATAGTCCTAAACTGATGGAGAGCTTAAAATGCTCTTTTTCTTCAACCTCCTTTTTCCCTAATACGGCGTGCTTATTTAAAAGAAAAAAAATACGTCTAGTTTTTATACTGAGTAAAGAATGTTCCTTACCATCTTCTTGTGCTTAAGTAACTTAGCGTTATTGTTTTGTAACTTATTTTTATCTTAGAGTATAGAAAGTCCTGCTGGCACACTGCCTTTGTGCTGTTAAGACACACAAGATCTTAGGTCAGATTCCCTTGCAGTTAATTGCAAATAAATAGACTTTTATATCCAGACCCCCAAGCAAATTCAGCTATTTATACATGATTGTCACTGCGATGGCTTAACTGACCTTGTTTTTGTGTTGCTTGTTAAGAGTTCACAGTGAGTTGGGATTTGAGTATGTTTGTGTTGCTGCACAAAATCCTGAGACTAATTCGGCTACGTGGCTGTTCTGAGACCAAAATGGCTCTTTGAGTGGTGAATTTGGGAGGCTGATGAAAAGCGGAGTTGGTAGAGGGTGCATGAGTAGGGGAGGGAGAGTAACGTGAAAGATTGGATCTCTAAAGACAATGGCATTTCAGAAAAGGACCAAATCACAAAAATACAATGTTTATCATTAACAGAATGATAAATGGCTGAAAAACACCACAAGCTGTATTTATGCAGCTTTAGCTGGAATAGGCCATGTGTGTCAAAACACTGTATGTGACTGTAAAAAATGCATATCTATAAGGATAAAATAATGGATAATGCTTTAGGGGCTCTTCAGACCGTCAGGCCTGAAAGCGGCTTCAAAATTCCTATCCTTTTGGAGATAATCTTCAAGCAAAGTTATGCCTTATAATTCACTATTTATTGTGAAAATTTCTTTGTGTGTGTACCTAATTAAAAGGCAAGATTTATTTCCTTGTCTTTTTTCCACGTAATTAGCCTAGTCTCTTGGGTATTGTATGCGTAAAGTATCATTTGTGTGTCATTTGAAACTTTAAAAAGTAAAATTTAAAAAATGTTTTGCTGTTGCCAGAAAGGATTTGATGTGTTCAATGCACTAGACTTAATGGAAAACAAAACATTCCTGGAAAAACTCAAGTTTGGGATTGGAGATGGAAATTTGCAGTATTATTTGTACAACTGGAGGTGTCCTGGCATGGAATCCGAAAAGGTAAGGGAGAAAAAAAGAGCTTCTGAATTCTGTTAGGTATAATGGTACATTAATCTACACTGGCCAAAATGGGCAGAAGTTGTTTTAAAATAACTTTTTTAATTGGTCATATTTAAGATCTATAATTGAGGTGCAGAAAACTAATGATGTTCAGATGTATTGCCATACTTGAATTAAAATACTGTATTTTTCTTCTTCCTTTAGGTTGGTCTTGTATTACAATGAGGACACTTATGTTTCTAGAACTCTGAGGTCATCGTTTGGGTTAATTTGATCTCCATAACTCTTGGAACGGTATTGTTCAAGAGGAGTAAAAGCACAACGTCAGTGATACTGAAATAGTCCATTAAACCTGAACAATGAAGACATCCATATGTGACCAAATTTGTGCATTTTCAGATAGATCAGAAGGTCCATGAAACTCTTTTATTGTCCATGAAAAGAATAAAAGCACATTCATTTAAGTTTCAAAGCTTAGCTTGCACCTTGATGAGAAGAAGGTATTTTTTTTCCACTCTGTAGAAAAGACTGTTTTGTACAAACTGAACTTCAGTGGTGGATTAGGGTACAAAAATATTTGCTATTATGTGGATGAACTGCTGCATTTCTATTTATTAAGTGGTGGTGTATGTTTGTCAGTGTAACAGAATGAAGGATACAAACTTGAGTATCTTTGCTTATTTACTTCACGTGGATATCATCGTTTGGGGAAAATCATGAAGTACGATACGTTTGTAGCTCTATGAAAGTCCTGGATGTTTTTGTAACTGGAGCAGTATGACAATGTACTGGTTTAACTAGTGCATTTCTTTCTCCATAAGTTAACGCTGCCAAATCAATAAAAATACAGATTTGTACTTTGATCTTCAATAGATCAGTGGATTGATTTAACAGTATCGCACTGTTCAGTGCAGGTGTTATCTATGTTGCCGGAATGATAATACATTACTGTACTTGATTTACAGTTGTGGCACAAAACCTTAGTTTTTCCTCAGTAGACTAACATCAGGCTGTGTGTAAAACTAAGAATTTTAGTAGTGCTATCAGGATATTTATAGTTTGAATGTTTTCGACGCTTCTGCGAAATTGCACATATTCCTTTGTCTACTTTGATTTCCTATGAAGTCTGTAATTCTAATGAAAAGTATCTTGTGTAAATACGTATTCATAAATTGTTCCTGGTAGTGTTTTTATCCTGACTTTGGAACAAGAAGTTTTGCTATATATGTGGCTGGTAAGGAGAAGATAAATGCTCTACCCTCAGTCCTTGGAAGTCTGTGTACTGCGCTTCCTGAATTGTAGGAGGGCTGATCTTTGTTGCTGGGGGAACTGTTTTAATTCCCTCATGAATGCTCAGCAACCAGAGCGGCTTCTGAAGCACTTTATATGCATTCCAGCGTAGTGTCATAGCTAGATATGATAGCAGTTCTTTTAGCTCACGGATGCTGCAGTAACGTGAGCACCGAGAAAATCTGCAGTAAGAAACTGTTCTAGCTGAAAGTGCCAAATTGTGGTAGCGGAGCCTCTGTGCCGTGAGCATCTTTTGAATGTGTCTTGAATATCTCATGAAACGCAAATGTCTAAACTTTCCTTTTAAACATGCCTGTAATTCTGACAGCAGATTTTGCTGAAAGTTGAATTCTGTACCTGAAAACATCAATTTAGACAAAGATAAATTTGTCTGTTCTTCACAACTGCTAGCCCTACCCAGCTTCTTAGAGCAGTGCCGTTTTTCTTCCCCCTCCTTTTCCAATGTGTGAATGGTTTGTGGTTTGGTTTCTTTTTCTTGTTGAATTGTGGTGAGAGGATTCTGCCCTAGAGACAGTGATAAATACTTTCCCTTATTGCGTTACAGCTCTGTGATTAAAGCATTGGACCTCCTTCGAACAAGGGAAGGGATTGAACGTGGTTTGTCTGACCCCTGGGTGTGCACCAGCTCGGGACCTCATGAATTTAAAAGGGCTTCAGAGGAGATCTTTCAGACATCTAATGGTGCAGTTGGGCTTTACAACTTTGGCCCCTCTGATACCTGTCTGCTGATAGCAGTCATAACAGATGGTGCAGAGGGAGCTTGGACTCCCTGTGTGAGGCCTGAGCAGAATTAAGTGCCTGAAAATGTAATCGATGGTAGTGATATCTGAGGTAGCAAGAAGGATTTAATCTCAACTCCATTGAAGACTTAAGTTCTTAACTCCCAAAAGGCAGGAAGGTGCCTTCCTGGCTGGGCATTCGCATTGGAGCCCGCTGGGATGAGGAGGAGGTTCACCAAGGGGCTCGATGCATTCTGCTTCGGCTCTAAAGCCAGAGCCTCGGCAATCCTCGCTCAGCTGCTGCCTGAGGTGGGCAGCAGGGCATAGCTCTGTCCTCATGGCTAAGGTACTTCCTTGCTAAGAAATGATCACGGCCCAGCTCTCCCTAATCCGCGTGGGTGGTCTTGAATGCCAGGTGAAAGATATGCTCATGTTCTCTGCCTTCCCTCCCCTCAAAATAATGCAAGTGGAAGAAATGGTAGGCAGACATTTTCTGTTCTCTCTTCCCTGAAATCAGAAGGCAAATCCTCCCCAGTACTGGGAAGGATTTATTGTTTGGAAAAGCGTTGAGGCCATGATGGGACACATATGTCCAGGTAGAAGACAGACTTGAACCTGAGTTTCCTGCAGCCTGGCTTTCTGCCCTAATCTTGGGGTAACTGCACATGAAGGTAGGAGTGTGGCCACTCTTGTGCTGTCTTCTGAGTCTGAGGGGTAAACTCCTCTGTCTTGTTTTCTGGCTCATGCTGCATGTTAACTGAGGGGAAGGAGGGCAGAATCGTGCGCCTGTGTAAGCTGTGCAGCGCTGTAGCTGAGAGAGAAAACTTCTAGGGCCAGAGAGCACGAGGGAAGCGGGCATCTGAGCCTAAGTGTTGGGGCAGTTCCTGGAGAGTCCTGTTCATGAACTTGTGTGTGTTACCTAACAGCTGTGTAATCCAGCATGGTCTCTCCTGTCCCTATTGAGTGCCCAAATCTTTTGGCTGGCCATGCTCTTCACCTCAAGTCCTTTGCTGAAGTATTAAACATCAAGGGGATATGAATCTTGAAGGTGTCCCAGCCTGCACTCACGCAATTAGGACAGTTGCTCAGGAGGTGGAAAGGTGGCAACTCACTTGTGCTTCCTAAGCAGGTACTTAACGAAAGGGTATTATCAGTGTGAGTGCCTCTGTCAGCAGCTCAACAGGAGAGGCTCTTCTGTTGTTTCCAAAGTTGAACATGTGTGTGCATTAGCTGCTATGAACAGCTACCAGGTAAGACTCCTCAAAACCTAGTAGATGGTTTCACAAAGATTGGCAAACTTAAGGCTCATTCCACCATCTTTCCCACCAGTCTTCTGAAACATCTTCTGTAATTTCTTTCCTAGAATAACTTTCTGTCTGCAGAGGGGACACAAATCCCTGAAGACAGCTATATTCCCTGCTATAGACCTGGGCAGGCAACAGAGTGCTTGAAAGATGATTGCTGCGCTTTTGTTCTTTACCAAAGCTAATCCTCATGCTCTGTTTAAAGATTTAAATATTACAGTTAGCCAGCATGAGAACTAGTTCTAGTATGCCTTCAAAATTTTATGCATCCAAAAAGCCAAAGCATATGATATGTATGAAGGACTGCGAAGCGAGTCAAAAAACTTTCATCTCCCTTCTTGCCACCCTCAGCCAGGGAGGGGAAAAATTTTAGCAGTAAATGTCTTTGTTTTGTTTAAACTTCAGGGAGCATCATGACTACGGAATCACTGCTACTGCCTCCCTTTGTAGTTGGTATCATGAACTAAAGTCACTTCTAAATAAATCCAAAACACAAATTAGCTAGCTGATAGCACTAAAAGTCTGGATTAGCAAATCTCTGAAAACTACAACATGTAAATTCCATCTTTAAGGAATGACAGAGTAACTCAGTTAAGGTGTTTTACGCTTTCTTCTACAGTACCTTACTGACTTTTACTTAAAATATAGAGCGCCAAGTAAATTCCTAGACTGTTGATTTTGTCTGAATTGCAGCACTATTTGTATCAGAAATAGTGTGGCCAGCAGGAGTAGGGAAGTGATCGTGCCCCTGTACTCGGCCCTGGTGAGGCCGCACCTCAAATACTGTGTTCAGTTTTGGGCCCCTCACTACAAGAAGGACATTGAGGTGCTGGAGCGTGTCCAGAGAAGGGCAACGAAGCTGGTGAAGGGTCTAGAGACCTGTGAGGAGCGGCTGAGGGAACTGGGGCTGTTTAGTCTGGAGAAGAGGAGGCTGAGGGGAGACCTTACCACTTTCTACAACTACCTGAAAGGAGGTTGTAGCGAGGCAGGTGTTGGTCTCTTCCCCCAAGTGACAAGCGATGGGACAAGAGGGAATGGCCTCAAGTTGCACCACGGAAGGTTTATATTGGATATTAGGAAAGATTTCTTCACTGAAAGGGTTGTCAAGCATTGGAACAGGCTGCCCAGGGAAGAGGTTGAGTCACCATTCCTGGGGGTATTTAAGACGTGTAGCTGCGGTGCCTAGGGACATGGTTTAGTGGTGGACCTGGCAGTGTTAGGTTAACAGTTGGACTCGATGACCTAAAAGGTCCTTTCCAACCTAAATGAACCTATGATTCTATTCCCTGTTTGTAGTCCCCAGTAAAACTAAAGGAAACTCAAAAGTTTTCAGTCTTGCCGTGGTTATAGCTGTCATCTACTTTACATACAACAGTACACGGCTTATCTCAACTTCCTGGGAAATAATTTTAGACTCCATTTAGAAACCAAATTGAGTTCAGGTTAGTTTACATTTTCTCACAGGTTGTGTGTGTTAATAGTTTGCATACAGAAGTCTTTTTTTTTCAAAATGCAGCAGCAGTAATTTGGTTTTGTTCTGTATTTGAAAATAAAAGTTTTTCCTTCAGCAGATCAGACACCAGGGATTAGATGGAACCCAAGTCTGCATACATTCTTGACCAAAACAAATTTATTGTTCAGCAGAGCAAAGTATCGAAGTTCAAAAGGAAAGTCTGCCTGTGCTGTTACAGCCATTTACGTGAAACAAGCATTGAACTAGCTTTAAAAGAGTTATACCAGCACAAACCGTTGTTTAAATAAACTTTCACTTTTGGTATTGATTTGTTTGAATAATTATACTTAACTCAAATCCATTTTGCTTGAAGCATGTTCATCTGTATAAAAATAGAAAGTTTGTTTAATGCTGTGCATTCATTCCAAAGATGTACTTATTATGTCTTAAATTACTTCAGCGTATTTATTAGTGATTTTAACTCTGTGATCTCCAGCTGCAAATGAAATATTTACCCCTAAGGAAAGACTCACACACAAGTTTGAGCAATATTCTTTATTACAGCAGAAAGTACCTCAACTGAGTGCAACATAAAGTTCATCTTGTATTCAAGTGCTTTACACTGTGAAGCCTATCAAAATAGTTCAGTTAGAGCTGTACTCCATACTGCATTAAAAAAATCAGTTTAATATGAAGAACCAAACTAAAATCAGTTATGCTGAAAAAGCTTTTTTCTTTTTGCGAGGTGGTTTCTTTATCTTATTTGGATTTGGAACAAGTTTCTTGATTTTCAAAGGCTGCAAAATTACATTTGAAAGATCGAGCTGATTGCTTTCTGTACGCTTCCGCTTCTTGCTTGTGAGCTCATCCCCTGACGCCTCTGCAAGCTGCTCGGGTTCCTGATTTTCTGAAGCATCTGTACATGCATAAGTCACAGATTCTTCAGTTCTGTACTGAAACCATGGTACTTCCAAAGCTGGTATCTTTGGAATTATTGCTTCTATTGCTTCTGCAAATTTATCAGACTGCTTTTTAAAGCCGAGTGCTAAAATGGATGTTAGGCCAAGAAGTGGTGCAACTGTTTCACTGAGACGGGGAACCTGGCCTGCTGGTGTGGCTCGACTTGCACTCAGCTGAATAAGATGTGATGTGATCATGGCAGGTTTTGCAGACTTGCACACTAGCAAGAGAAGAAGTTCATTTTTTTCCAATGCTTTTGTGACTTCATTAATTCCAATAGCAAGCTGTCTTCTGATACTTATGTCAGTCCATCCTGGTTTTTGCTGATGGCCTTCTATTTCCTCTTCTTTAGGGAGTTCACTGGTGCTAGCATCACACTTTCTTTCCATTCGTTTTTTTGTAAGGGAATGTTTTTTCTTCCTTGGAGTCTCAATCTTTTTAAGTCCAATATGTTTAATCCTTTCTTCTAAGGTCTGTAGTATAAAATGCATATCTTCTCCATCTATGGTTTTCCATTGAAAAACAAAGGGGTTATCTAGACATGTTTTTACAGTGATTTTCTTTGCTTTACGAAGTGTTGCCGTCCCTTGCTGAATTACAGACATCCTGAGGTTCTTTTGTGTTTTGCCACCTTAGCTGTGAAGGGAAAAAAGAGGTAGACATTAGTTCAAATACTCTACTGTTTGCTGGGGACCTCATTACCAGAAGCTTCTCTTGGGAATGCAGAAGAGAAACATCACATCTCAAAGTGATACTGGCAACTATCACCCTCCTCACATTGGCTCAGTGCTAATCCTTAACAAATCTTCCACAAGGCACGTGCTGTGCTGCCTTTTTTTTTTTTTAAATAAAAAAAACGAGCTGCCTGGACAGCAAGGCAACACCAGTGACAAGAGACCCTTCTGAAGCTGAACAAAAGCAGCTGGAGGTATTACAGATTTTAAAAAATAAATAAATAAAAAAAAACCAAACAAAAAAACCAGAACCACAAGTTGAAGGACCACACAATTTTCATCATTGCGCAGCTGCATTGTAGCGGTATTATAACATTAAAAAAAAAACCAAGCTCCACATTCCTGAATTTATTTAGGATTTTTAAAACTTTAATTTGCCTTTTCATTCTTTAATCCATGTCTTCTGTTTGTCTGCATTTAGAAAGTATGAGAGAAATCTGCAGACACTATTAAATTTATGATTTCAGTGAAGGAACGCAATCCTCTACAGGCCTCCAGAAAGTTCAGAAGGGGTCTTTTACTCTGTGTCACCTAGACCATGCCCCCAGGGATGAGAAAAATGAAACAGGAGCAGAGAAAGTATAATTGTTCTAGCTCTGATTGATCTAGTCCAGAGTAACAGTGAAGACATGAAAGCAGGCCTGATTACAGGCCCTGGTAACTCAGTAAGTCCCTGTACTCCTGCTTGGCTTACTATTCACCATCTCCTTCCTAAACTAGTAATACCTTCACTGTGGCACAGCCAAGCTTACAGAATAAGAGCAGCTCAGGTTTGAAATCAGAAGATGACATGACTCTCTCCTAGATTTCTTAGTTACCCAAGTAGGATAGCATTTATGTATATCTCTTGAGTGGCAGCCTTTAGATATTCGTAAGATACCATTTTGCTAGTCGTATCAGTTCTCTGTGTACTGGTGGTAAGCTACCTTGATACAAAAAAAAAGGACAAACCACATCTTCACCGAAATTCCCACAACAGTATGTACTGCTATAAAGCAACATCTATCTGGAGGGATTCTCCCTCAGTTAAATCCTCATCTGGAAGCCAGTAGGGGAAGTGCATCAAACGAAGTTGTATCAATGCAATGTGAACTGTGACGCTGTTGTCTACAACAAGAGTCAAAACCACAGTAGTAGTTTTCAGAGAACAGTAAAACTGAGCAAGTATTTCAAAATACACCAAAGCACTGTGTCCTTCTCTCAGTACTCTCCGAAGAACCTATGAAATGCCCTGTAGGGCCACCCAGGCGATGGTCAATCCAGCTCAGTTGTCTGCCTCCAACATTGGGAACTGGAGAAACTGTTTGAGGAGGGCAGGGCCGCCATTCCCCTCTGCTCCCAAGCACCCAGAATGGTTGCATGAGGGATGTAAGATGGAAGATCTGCCGACTTGTTTTATTAGTCCTTCATGGAGCTATTGTCCATGCAGTTATCTAATCCCTTTTGCTTACCATCACAGCGGCAACAACCAAAAAGTGGAAACAACTAAAGAATGGAAATGACCGCTAGAAATCTTACATGTGACTGAGTTAGAAATGGAAGCTTATGATTAGGTTTAAAAAAAAAAAAAAAGAGCTCTGGGTTATCGTTTTTAAAAGCTTTTAATTAGGGATGCTCTGATGACCTTTTACAGGGGGTATCAAGCAAAGTCAGCAACAGACTTCTAAATGAGAAAGGAGCACAACATGAGAGCTTTCACAGCTTAAAGATTACATTTTGCTTTTCAAAATGGGCAGTACTGAGCAAAACAAACATGCAGGAATACGAAACAAAGCAACGAGGCAAAAAAAAGAAACACTAAGCTCCTCCACCTCGCACCACTGCCGCGACCCCCTCGCTTC
>NW_009206576.1:2197-2403 GCF_000690835.1 Fulmarus glacialis | reverse complement strand
ATAATCCGCATCTTACCGCAGGGGGAACTGAAGCCCAGAGAGGTTTAAGTGATTTAGTCAGGGGTCACATTACCGTGGGCTGCCTCCCGGACCCCGCATGGCCCCCCCCAGGCCTCCCCACTCCGTGTCCACCGGGCGGATAAGGATGACTCACCAAAAAAAAAAAAAAAAAAAAAAAAAAAAAAAAAAAAAAAAAAAAAAAAACA
>NW_009206576.1:1482-1743 GCF_000690835.1 Fulmarus glacialis | reverse complement strand
CCCCCGCTCCTGCTTCTGGCTAGTCACGATTTCCCTTCCCAGGGGTGTTTTGAGGATGAATTAATGCTCACCGAGAGGCTGGAGCCCACTGCTCAGCGCAGGCTACCCCGGACAGACCACATTCGCCCATCTCCCACAGCGGCTGACGGTGTATTTCCACTCCCCCTCCCTTCCCCGGCCTCTCCTCCAAAAAGCCTCTCTCCCATTCATATACATTCGTAAAGAAAATACACAATCAATAGTCTCTTAGGCTGGAATTTC
>NW_009206576.1:0-1224 GCF_000690835.1 Fulmarus glacialis | reverse complement strand
GGAGAGCCTGGCAGGGTGTGCTGCGACCCACGGCACCCTGTGCCCCCCCGGCGCGTGGCCCCGTCCCCTGCAAACCCCGCAGATGTCACCCAGCGCTGCGAGGCCAGCGTGCCGCTGGGGACCACTCACTTCAGACCCTGCTCTTTGCCCCTCCTAGATTTCAATCGCCATACGAGCAGCAGAAAGCCCAGCATCCCAGCTTTCGCTAAACTCCCAGATTTTACTAAATATCACGCGAGAGCAAAACACGCCGGGAGTCCAGGGAAGGGCCGGGATGCTGGGATTTCTTCCATGAACCAGGATAAATGCTTTGTGACTGCAAACGCTGTGGTGCACAACAGGCTCTCTCCTGCCTTCCCTCTGTGGGTTGCTGCTTGTTTCAGGATGTGTAAAACAAGGTCGGAAAGCCTGGCCTTGCTTGCGATGAAATGCCGGGTAACCTTGCGGGGCTGCAATTAAAAAGAAAACCAGGGCTCCGAGCGTGGAAATGCACAGTTTGCAGCTCTGCTGGTCAGTCACATGAAAAATCAAGTGAAAAATCTCAACCTTCAAAAGGATTTGAGGGCTAATTTTAGGTCTGCGCCTTGACCAAAAAGATTTACAATAATTGCCGGGGTGAAAGTTTAACTTCTCCTGTGACTTTTCTCAGCAATCCCCAAGGAACCATGTTCCGCTGTGCAAAGAGCATCCCCGGTCCAGCTCCCCAAATTGTCTTTTTAAGGGTTTATTTTTAAACCAAAGCCACAGGCCACATTCACAGGCTGTAAATTCTCCACGAGTCCCACTCTGCAGCTGGTGGGAGCTCCCGTGGACGGGGATGGGCTTTGGCTCAAATCCTTGGCCCCAGTTTCTGGCCCCGCTCATCCCTCTCCCATCACCACGGACGCGGCACCGCTGCCCGGGCGGACACCACCATCCCCATTCATCACTAAACCCTTTTAATAGAAGCCGTGATGCGAGCAAAGCAGAACATATTGCTTGTAGAAACACGGCCTTTCTGCTATGCTAAGTGATTTAAAACTGGTGGTGAATAAACCTAATATCTGCTCGCTTCTGCCAATTCTCGTTACGCCGGGACTCCCTCGGAGCTATTAGCTGCCTTAAAAAGTCGCTGGAAGGAGTCAGGAGAGCGGCGCAGCCAGCGCTGGGGAGAGCTGCTGGCAGCCGCCCGGCTGGAGCGTGACGTGCCCTTGAAATCCTGTGCCCGGAGGCATCCGGCGGCCG
>NW_009206575.1:13282-22005 GCF_000690835.1 Fulmarus glacialis | reverse complement strand
TGGGAGAAGCCTCCGGCGCCGGGGAGCTCACAGGGGCCGGGTCCCCGCGATCCACCGCCTTAGCCCGCAGGAGGGGCGCAGTGGCACAGGCGAGCGCTGGTTCCTCCTCGCTTATCAGTGGTTCGTTCGAGGGTTAAATAAGCTCAGCTTTTCCAGGAATGTCCCTGTAATGTTTTTAAAGCCTTCGGTAATTCTCAGCTTGGCTTTTCTGGGCTCGTGTGTGTCTCCCTCTCGGTTCTTATTTCAAACCGCCGTATTTGGAGTACCCTGCCGAGCTGCGTTCTGGCAAGCCCTTGGGTCGGTGCCTGTGTCCCAGCGGCCTCGTCCCTTCCTGCTGCATCATCGCGCTGTTGGCTCCGGTCTATTTTCTTTTCTGTTGTTGAGATAGAGGGTGTGTGGCTGGCTAGTTCCTATTTCTCGTCTCAGTTACTTCTTTCTTAAATGAGGCAAAAATGCAAAATATTATGTTACATTAATCGAATTGACTTCAGCCTCTCTCCAGTGTCAGGGATGCTTTGAATTCTTCCAGGATGCTTGTGGCCATTTTTAGCTTGGTGCCATAACATCTTTTCAGTTAGTACTTGCTGTGCTGTCACCCAGGTTGCTGGTGGAGATACTGAGTAGGAGCAGACTTGGGGCAGAACTTCACAGGAATGCTTCCTAAGATGCCCTCCCATTGCAACAGCAAAGTATTAACTACCAATCTCCTCTGAGAGTGGTTTTTGTTTCACGGAATTGTGTACTAGCCAAATAATGGTCACTTAAGAAGTGTTTCCATGTCTTGTCTTTGAAAATATTGTGTAAGAGGGTATCAAGATTTCACTTGGATGCCTTGCTTGTTATCTCTATCCATTAGACTGAAAGAAGGAAGTTTGGTTGATAGGTTGGGTTTTGTTAATCCTTATTCAGGATGCTTAGAAATGGATTATCTATATAAAGATTTTTCTTTAACATTATTGTAAATTTGTAGACTTAAAACCTCCCACAGGAATATATTTTTCATCTTTTAAAAGAGGTAGCATTGTCAGATAAGAAATTTGTAAGATAATTGATATAACAAAAAGATGCATTGGGATAAACATGTAACAAAGCCTATGCTCTTTTTTTCTCTATAGTTTATATTCTCTGAATCAAAGAGTGACTACAAAGAGTGATTTCATATGATACCCCACCCATCTAAACCTGCAGGTTTTTTCACTTTTATTAACTACCTGAATTGTCAAAAAGTTTCCTTGTTTGGCAGCCTCAACACAAGCTCTATCGGTTTGCTCTTCTGGGCTGAAGGGAATCCCGACAAGCTATCCTTGGTTTTTCAGGTTTTAATTCAGCACTTCACTGCCAACTTTAAGTTTCTGTGGTTGTGTCTGACTTCTACTACGTTATGGAGTTTTCTGTAGCTAGTGGTTTAAAAAAAAACGTTTCAGAGATTTGATTAAATAGCTTATCTCCCACCACATTCATGCAGACAAAAGAAAAGACAACTAATAGACTTAAGACCATGACATTCCATGATGTCACGGTTATTTGAATGTGTTTTAAGTCTTCCAAAACTTATTGTCAAGTGAGCTGTGGACTATTTTGATGCTGAGCTGAGTGAACATTTATGTGACCTTGTTTTTTCCCCTCCTATAGGAAGAGGTTGACCCGTCACTTCAAGCACTTGAATCCCGCCAGGAAGAAATTCTAAAACGCTTGTATGAACTGAAGAGTGCTGTCGATGGTCTCTCAAAGATGATACAAACCCCAGACGCTGACTTTGATGTAACTAATATAATTCAAACTGATGAATGTTCTCCTTTGACAACAAATGGAGCAGATTTAGATCTGATGCTTGGAAAGGTAAGTTTAGTTGAGCATGTATGTTGATAGATACTTTCTTTGCTCTCAGATTTTCAGGGTTGGAAGGGTGGCGTTAAAACCTGGGACACTCAGAACTCAATATACAAGTCTTACATTCTTAAAAATACCATTTCATTTTGGGCATCCAGATTATAGATACAAACATTTATAAATGCTAAATCCCATATATTCTCATTTTGATATAAGTCCAAGCTAGAATGGTTAATTTTGAAATTATGACAGTTGGTTTCTTGTTTGTTACTAACTGAAAATTTTAACTTTGGCTTCAGATTGGACTAGAATTTACTGCAGTTGTGTTCTTGAATTATATTACTGTTGAGAAAGGAAGATGTTTAAATGTTTAATGTCCAAACTTGAATTATTTGAATATCATTAGAATTGCAGATATACACATGCATGGCTACATACATTTAGGTGTCAAATGAAAACTCCACTACTTCAAAGTCTGATCTGGAATGTGTCTTATCTGCTGAATGTCTTCCTTTCCATTCAGGATTATGGTGCCCTGAAAGATATCGTAATCAACGCAAATCCTTCTCTGCCTCCGCTGTCACTATTAGTACTACACAGTCTGCTTTGTGAACGCTATAAAGTATTATCAGCTGTTCACACACATTCATCGGTGAAAAGTGTGCCAGAAAACCTCTTGAAATGCTTTGGAGAGCAGACTAAGAAGCAACCACGTCACGAATATCAGTTGGGCTTTACTCTTATTTGGAAGGATGGTAAGAATGAAGTTATCTTGTAGATCAGTATTTTACAGTCGGTGAGAAAATGAAACTTGTCTATAAAGCCTTGACAACAGATGCTTTGGTGTCTTTGTGCTGACACACAATGGATACGTACGGCAGATAGCTCTCCTTTTATAGCTGTGAACAATGTTGGGGATAGAGGAGGAAGATTGTGGTTACTGCTATTAAAATACACGTGGCATTTACATGGTTGGTTGTACCCACAGGATTTTTTTATAGAAGTGTTTTTCAGTTTCTACAAATAAGTTAGCTAGAATAGAAATTAGGTGGGAGATTGGGCTGAAGTTTGCAAAAAGTGATCTCTTTATCGCAGGTTTCTGCCTTAGTCTAAGTATTTAGCCTAAGAAAATGGAAAATTGTTCATCAGGTTAAAGATGTTAACAGTGTTGCTGGCATCACAAATCAAATACATCATGGAATTACCATTACATTTAACTTTCTACCATGTGGCATTCACTTTTTTTCTTTTCTTAATTTCAGTTCCAAAACCCCAGATGAAGTTTAGCATTCAAACAATGTGCCCTATTGAAGGAGAGGGGAACATCGCTAGATTTCTCTTTTCCCTGTTTGGCCAGAAGTACAATGCAGTTACTTCAACTCTGATTGACAGCTGGGTTGATACAGCCATCTTCCAGCTAAAAGAAGGCAGCAGTAAGGAAAAAGGAGCAGTCTTGCGCTCTATGAATGCTGCCCTGGGCAAGACGTCATGGTTGGTGGGAAATGAACTCACCGTAGCAGACATTGTTGCGTGGTGTGCGCTTCAGCAGACAGGTAGTATGAATGCTGCCCCAGCCAATGTGCAAAAATGGATGAAGTCATGTGAGAACTTGGCACCTTTCAGCTCTGTTATGAAGCTACTGAAGTAAGCCTGTACTCCTCATAATGGTGTAATTTTAATCTTATTCCACCTCATGCCTGCTGTAGTGGTTTGAGTCCTTTCTGAGATGTATCCAAGTACTACAGTTGGACAGAATTATAAAATCAATAAAAAAATTACAGCTACCTTTTGGGTGTGACCTTCCTTTTTTGTAACCAGTGCATAACATGCATGTTTGTTTCATGATTATAAGGTATCTAAAGTAGCCCTTTATAAATACAAGCTGCACTTTTAATTTTTCCTTATATTTTTCCCTGTAACCCAAATGCTTATTTACACAAGTTAAATTATACTGAGGCTAAGTGCAACATGGATCCTTTCTGTTGACTGGAGGCTTCTGAACTAAGACAAAAAGATTAATACCTTTGAAGAACAGACAGGAAAATCAAAATGCATTGAAATATTTTTATGTAAAAACAAGAAACGTTTTCTATAACTTAGCATACAACAGAGGTTAGTTCTTCCTGTACTTAAACAGGAGAACCTAGTCTCATATTTTCATCTTGTTCTTCAGAAAGCAGTCTTATTCTCTCTCTCAGTTTCTCTATTTCTTCCTCTTGCTGTCTCACCTTCTGTTGTAGGTTAGAAATAACCTGAAAATGAGAGTCAGTTTACTTAATTTATAGACAGGCAAGGATAAAGCCTTATTAACCTATCTGAATTGTGTTTGCAATCCACTACAGCACCAGCTGTGCAGCACCACAGCTGTTCTGCGTATTTGATACTACAACTTAATCCACAAACAAAAAAGTGTGGCAAGGAAAGGGAAAATGATAAGATTCTGCAGAGCTGATGAAAAGCTTCAAAAGTTTTTCTGACCTATAAAAACACCTCAAGCTGTATGTAAATCAACTGTCCAGTCTTCATAAAGTTACCTATACTTAATGACCATTTATCTCATTTCACCAGAAACATTAATACAGTGGGCTAAATACTGTAATCAGAAAAGAAAGAGTCTTAATCACACAAGCCTCTTAAGTTAAAAGAAAACCAAAACAACCCCATAATACAGGCAGGGAAACAAAGGGCATTTTCCTTTTATATTTCTTTATCCTGTAAAGGTTGAGGTTATTGACATAACTTACATGTTCTGTGGTATGAAATAGTTCACTTTCACGAAGCTGAGCAGCAGTTGGTCTTTCTGTAGCTCTCTGACTGGTGAGGAGTTTAACGTACTTGGCTTGAACAGGCCATTTTTTGTAGAAAGTATGAGGAATTTGGCCATTCCTTAAATGTGTAAGAACTTCTGTTCTTTCCATTTCTGTTCCAAATGGTTGGAAGAGTTCTAGCAGGATAACACCCATGCTGTACATGTCTGACTGGTAATGGGGTGAAGAAAAAGTTCTGGGATAACTGGTATTTTTAATTACTTACTAGATTTCTTTTTCTCATAAAAAATTCACGATATGAAAAAGTTTCACAACAATGAAGTTTCATGATGGTATGAAAAGTATCATGACACTACTAAAGGAATATGAGCTAAAATCTATAGATTCCTCAAGATGATCTTAGAAACACAAATAATTTTTGTGTTAGTAGCAAACTAGAAGGCAAAGTTGAAATCCATGTTTCAACAAAAACATTAGGAGTAACAGTAGGAATATTCATGTGTTTACCAAATATTATGTATTTACCTACTGAAAGGCTTGTTTTATTCCTATTATCTATCATCATGTGATAGAAAAATTAGAAAAAAAAATACTCCCTACCTTGAAATCATAGTGAGATCCCTGCAATTGTTCTGGTGAGGCATAGAGGCAAGTCCCCACGCCTGAAGTATGCGTCAGTCCTTTAAAAAGGCAATTTAGACTTACTCAGCTAGCATTACATTGTTACCATTTCACTTAAGAATTTAATACCTAATGGTTTTAACATCATAGAAACCCCATTAAGCTTTTTTTCTCTTACCATTTATCCTTTCTGTCTTAAACCGCTGGTCTGCATCATCCCAAAGAAGGTCTTTGCAGGCTAATCCAAAGTCTCCTATTTTTACATGATGATCTGATCCATGTAAAAAGATATTTCTGGGCTACAAAACAAGGCAATATAAAATCTAAAATATATCTATATAAAGAATTATGAAATTTCAGCTGTTTCAAAGTCTATAAAATCTAGTGCTTCACAGGTATAAGATAATAATGATTTACCACTTTCATTAGTGAGTGAAAAAGATAGTCATAGCTGATACCAAATTATATGTTGGCAACACCGTTTGGGCAGAAAGACCACATATGGAGGATCTAGGAAAAAAGGAAGGAAAGCAGAACAGGAAAAACAAAGATTTAGTGGAAAGATAAAGTACTAGCAGAAAATGGGAAATTTGCAGAACAGTACTGTCAACGGAAACAGGCAAGAGCGGACAGCAAATTAGACCAACTGATGTAGCAGGAAGGAGGACTAAATATCATCTTTGGGCTGGACATAATGTAAAACAATATATGATAAATACAGCTGCAACATGCTGCTTGGTTCTGGAAGTTGCTATGGAAAAAAACAAAGTGTAACAGACCTGAGTAGAGAGCACTGACTGGAAAAACTTGAGTTTTATCCATATATTTTGGCTTTAGGACCACTAAGGAGGAGAAATGCTAGCATTATGTATCTAGAAAAAAAGACATACTTGCTAGATAAAAGAAAACATAATATGAAATTACTGGTTTTACTTAGTCTATATCACAAGGTTTCTGAGCTTAGGTATGTTTGGATGAGAAGTGAAAGCACTATTGCTTAGTACAGGGTTTTTTTTCTACTAAATAGAAATTAGCACTAGCAAGAAAGGCAACTTAAGGCTTCTTTTCATTCTTAAACTTTTGCTGGTTTTATAGTACTTTTAAGATGTTTTAAAATGTTATTTCAAAGCTATTCTAGAAGCAGACATCTCAAAGAACGACACTGTTCAAGAGTGAGATTCCAAATCCTCCATTTCTGATTATGGATTTTCATTACAAAAATTACAATTCCCTTGTCTATGAGTAACATAATCAAAGGAGCCAGTAGGCCTGCCACTGTGTTCTCCTGTGAGCAGAGGAAATAAAATTCACGCCATGAAGAGCTATATGAAGTAATAATGGAAAATGACAGTAGCACTGTTAAAGCTTTACTAGCTGATCATCCTGTCAGTGAAACTGCGAGTGCTTGGATGGACCCTTACACCTCATAGACCTGCTCTCCCTCCAGGTAACCATTTGATCACGATTATAATTTGAGATTAAAAATACTTCTAGATTAAGAAATGTTTCATTTTTTAAAAAACGAACAAAAGAGGGAAGGTCCCCACAGAGATAACTAGTTTAAAGACATAAAAGAAAGGACAGGGATAAATGGTCAGCTTTCACAGTGAAGGGTATCATCAGCTGGTTCTTGTATGAATCTGTGCTGAGAACTATGCTGAACAACGTATTTGTAAATGGTTAGAAAAGGCAGGGTGAATGGCGAGATGACAAAGTTTGCTGGCAGTACCACATTATTCAGAGAAATAAAGATGAGATCTGAATGCAAAGAACTGTGGAAGGATCTTGCAGTAAGTATAATGACAAAAGGAATTCAGTGCAAATAAACATGAAAATGTAAATGAAGGGAAAAACAATCCCAATTTTAACTATGTAACAACTGTCTCCGAGTTGACTGTTACAGCTTAAGCATGGTAACAGGCAGCTCTAAAAATGACAATTTAATGCTCAATAGCAGTCCATAAACCAAACTGTACAATTATTGGGGGGAGAGGGAGATAAAGAAGAAAACATTGTGATACCATATGGATTAATACACTGGCCAGCTTCAATGCAGTCTGCAGTTCTGAGTCTCCTATCTCAAAAAGCACATAAGAGAACTGGAAAATTGTGCATAGATGGGAGACATGAATGCTGAAAATTTGGAATGGCTTCCACTCAAGGAATCACGGAATTTAAAACACAAGACAAACTGTTAAGTTTAAAACAGATCTATTAAATCACACGTGGAATGGAATGGAAAAAGTGAGTAGGAAACATTATCCAATATTTCTTCCAATAAATGAAATAGGTGATATCAAATTAAATTATTGGTGGCAACTCAAAACTAGGGACATTCATCCGCACTCACAGCACGGTTGAGCTCTGGAGACACTGCTGCAGGATGACTAATTAACACTCACGTGAGTTTAAAAAAGACAAATTCTAGAAATATCTATAAATAGCTATTAAGTAAGATGCTACATATAGTTCAAGCAATCACGTAAATTTGTTTCCCCAGAATGATAGTATACCTGACTTAATACAATATATGGCAGAATCCCATCTATTGATAATTTTGAATGTGAATTTTGGTTACTTAATATAAACAGAAACCATAAACAGAACTAGTAGTATCTGTTGACTCAGACACACAACACTAATCATTGTTGAATATACTTCTTACGCTGTAAACAGCCCTGCAGAGAAGGACTTGGGGATGCTGGTGGATGAAAAATTAGATACGAGCTGGCAATGTGCACTTGCAGCCCAGAAAGCCAATCGTATCCTGGGCTGCATCAAAAGAAGCATGGCCAGTGGGTCGAGGGAGGAGATTCTGCCCCTCTACTCCGCTCTGGTGAGACCCCGCCTGGAGTACTGCGTCCAGCTCTGGGGTCCCCAGCACAGGAAAGACATGGACCTGTTAGAGCAGGTCCAGAGGAGGGCCACGAAAATGATCAGAGGGCTGGAACACCCCTCCTATGAAGAAAGCCTGAAAGAATTGGGGTTGTTCAGCCTGGAAAATAGAAGGCTCCAGGGAGACCTTACCGTGGCCTTTCAATACATAATGAGAGCTTACAAAAAAAGACAGAGAGAGACTTTTTACCAGGGCTGGCAGTGACAGGATAAGGGGCAACAGTTTTACCTTGAAAGAGGGTAGATTTAGATTGGATATAAATCTACCATTTTTTACAGCGAGGGTGGTGAGGCACTGGAACAGGTTGCCCAGAGAAGTTGTGGATGCCCCATCACTAGAAGCGTTCAAGGCCAGGTTGGGTGGGGCTTTGAGCAACCTGGTCTAGTGGAAGATGTCCCTGCCCACAGCAGGGGGGTTAGACTATATGATCTTTAAAGATCCCTTCCAACCCAAACCATTCTATGATTTTATAATCTAGAGGCCCAAGCACTGCCACATGTCTGTATGTACAGATGAGATGGAACTTCTGCTTGCTAACACTTCTGTGAGCTTCAGTGGCCTGAAGCTGAACTATGACGACTCATTTCTCATGCTATAAAACTAGGAAA
>NW_009206575.1:0-13230 GCF_000690835.1 Fulmarus glacialis | reverse complement strand
TGCTGGGCACAAAGAAGCTGTGGTTAACAAATACAAGTTAATGACCAAGCTTCCATTAGGTCATGGCAACTCATAAAATTTGTTCTGACAACTGAAGTTTTGGGACCTGTTACTATGTTACACCCTACCAGTCCAGAAGTTTTAGTCTAAGTAATTTTATCTTAATAACAAGAAATTAACTTAAAGCAATGTTTTATGTTACAGAAATAACAAGAGGCTACACAGCCCTTCAACTTCTCCTACTAAATTTGCTTAGTACTTACAGCTGGGACATCCACTTTGGACAAATTTCAGAGAAATCAACCAACTTCACAGCATAATACAGAAAAGTGTCTCTGTATCTTGCAAAATATAAAACATCAGATAAATCCTGAAATGAATAATTACAAATATGACTGTCTTCTATGTTTAGGCCAACAGTTTGATGATGCCTTTCCACCTATATCCATTCTTTTTGAGTATCATCTTAACTTAGGACACCAACAAGTCTGGCTGGACACCTCTTCACATAGCTGCAGGGTCACTAAACACACAGGTAGCAGCAACTTTAATCGCCTCTGCAGCAAACATTAACTTTGCCAGTCCAACTTGTGGAAGAACTGCCCTTCATGTTGCAGCGTGCAAAGCATCGTCTAAAGCAAACAGAATTTTAGGTGTCAAACAGATTGCATCCGTTTACTGTTAGGTAATAGAGCCAACATAAACACCCAAGATCATGAAGGATGAAGAGCTATTCATGAAAGGAAATAGTTGATTTTCTGTTAGAGTCTAATGCAGACATGAAGAGTTTAACAAGAGATGGGCAATCTCCACTCTCTTCATTTCTTCAACGCAGCTCAAATTTAAAAGATACGGCATTGTTGAATAAGTTGCTAGGCTTCTCATATCCACTGAAATAAGAGATAATCAAGGACACCTACCCACTTGGACTTCTGTTGTCAGAATTTCAAATGCTGAAAGACTTTCTCATAACATTATCACAGAAATTACTGTCTTTGCAAGATATTTGCAAAATCACTACTTTAAGAATATATGGTGAAAACAATGAGCACTGGATCAAGAACAGGCTCCCAGTAACTGTATAGGATTCTTTATACAACTACCAGGACTTTGGACAATAAGGCCATGATGTTGCTAAACAGAAAAGCAAACTGAAAAACTGCTGACCCTGAAAACAGTTGGCAGAAAAATTAAAATTAATCTGGAAAGAAGACTGTGTGTTTTCAAGTAGTTCAATGTTTCCACATGTGGAGTTTTAATAATCAAGATGATTTTTACATTAATTTCCTCATATGGCTACCGCATCAGGTGCGGAGAACCTCTGTAGGAAGTAGAGTAGGAAAATACGCATTCACTTCCTTGCTATTCAATTCTATCAGTTTAAGGGGGCGGGGGGCGAGCAAGATATATCTACCTATGCTTCACGTTTAAGCCAGCCAGTAAGTCAAAACCATTCTTATGACTACAGTTCCAAAAAAACTTCACAGGAACATATAAAGGGTGTCCTATTCTAATCATTCAAAGCATTATCTTTTTAAGTCTGCTCTTTGTTACTTTTAATAGGAATGAAACCAAAACTTTTCATTCACTAACATCACCTACAATTTCAGTCCCTTAGAGGAGATAGCAACCATTTTGAAAGACAGCAATTATTTGCAACTGAGGGATTTTTTTTTTTTTTTTAAAAACAAGTAACTATAACTTGAACATATTTTGAAAAACTAACTGATATGCTGTCAGCAAATTGAGGCGTAGTCAAGGGGCTTTGCTTATTTTTATAATTACCTAAAAGAAATTTTTTTTAGGTAATTAGGTAATTTAGGTAATTTGGTAATTAGGTAATTTGGTCTTTCCTGGTTAAGGAAAGACCAAAACAAAACAAAACCAATCTGACCATCCCTGTTTAGGACAAGCAAATGGCTTCACAAAGGAGAAGACATTTCCAGAGCTTCATCATAATTCACTTGTAAGTCAATGTAATTGAGTACTATGCTTATAGTAAAGGAGGCATGGTACTGGTATAGAGAAGACAATGTATTTTTTCATATGTAACATAGCTAAATTCTTAAGAATCCAGGTCATCTCAAATTTAACTATTAAGTTGCTTTCATTCTCCCATAATGTAAGTTATCTTTGTTTTCTTTAACCCCAAGTAATAATTCGATGAACTTACTTTAACGTCTCGATGCATCACTCCCACGCTGTGGATATAGCATACTCCTTCTAATAACTCTTGAAAAATTTTCATTGTCCAGCGGACATCCACAAGATGGTATGGACCTTAAAACAATTTAAAATCTAAATTATTTCAGCTGATTCTACTGAATTATTTAAGTTTATGGTGGTATGTCCTGTTGAATTCTGGTTATTTATGATGTGGAAGACATTTTTAACAGAATGAGCATAGTTTAAAAATGGAATTTCCCATGCTTCTCCTAAGATAGTATTTTTTAAACAGCAAAAAGTCACTAACCTCAAAATTCCAAAAAGGAAAGTTCAGGGGACATGAACATATGTCTGCCTGAAAAGATTCCTCCAAACCCCACCAGATAGTTATTTGATTATGAATTTAACAAACTCTTTACTTCCATGTAAGTGCTGAATTAGAATGAAAAATACAGTTCCAGATAAAATCACACTAATTTATGTAATGACATGTTGTCTGTATGGATTTGCACCCTTCCTTTTTGAATCCTACTCCTTCTGCTGTCGGGCTACCCTCTGAAATTCCCAAATCTCCTCTGGCTGTAGCTGTCCTAAATAAACTTACCATCTCATTGTTTTTACCATTTCCCACATTATTATTTTATTAAACTACATTGTCTTCCTACTCTAATGACCCAGATCTAATACGTCTGTTGTCACTTTGAACACTCACCATTTACTCCTACTTGGGCTTCAGTTTCTTAATGTCTAACCTATGATAGCATTAACCTTTCCTCTCCTGTCACCTGTGAAAATATGTGAAAAGGGCATTTTGCAAGGTCAAATGCCCTAGTAATTCTGTCATTCGCTGACCAGGAATGTAATCTTTTAGCTTATGAAAGCTAAAAATACTATGATTACAGGAGAGATTAGTGGAAGTCATCTGATAGTTACCTGGTAAGCCTAAGGTTTACTCCATGACTGAAGAGAACAACAGATTTATCTTAAATGTGATTAAAACTAAGATGAAACATTAATCATACAGTTCATATCTTACAATCTGTTAAGCATATGCTTTTTTTATACAACCACCCCTGAGAAAGGAACATGTCTCTAATGCTTTAAGAGCATTAGTCTTGT
The DNA here is from genome assembly GCF_000690835.1 of Fulmarus glacialis. NCBI lineage: Eukaryota > Metazoa > Chordata > Aves > Procellariiformes > Procellariidae > Fulmarus > Fulmarus glacialis. The sequence continues at coordinate 9,945 of NW_009206575.1, read as the reverse complement.
TCTTCCAAATGCCAACAATTATTGAAGACGGCTTGGTATCAGAGTGTAAGAACTCCTCTGGCCACTCAAGCAAAGTAAATGTTAAATTCTTTAGACCAACGACAAATCAGCCTGCGTAGGAGTTTTGACTCTTAAGAACAAACTTAAAAGCTTTTAAGTACGTTGTAACCTGTTTGGAACAAAAGATTATTTACATTTTCCACAGCAGATAAATTAGCCTGTGAAGAGCTCTATTTTGTAGCAGCAAGACTACTACCAAAGCGAAATTTCAGTTATTTAAACAGCTTACTGAGAAAAAGCAGATTCTGTCAATAAAAAACTGTATTCCAAATAAGTAGTACTGCCCAGGCACAGATCTCTCCAGGTTACAACTATGCCTCAGGCATACATTCATTTTTTGAAGAGTTGTCTAAAACTTATGAACTTAAATCTCTTTTACCAACATCTATCATACAAAGATTCAATACTAGCCACTATATGATTAAGTGAATAAAGAATCTAATGAAGAATCATAGAATGATAGAATCATTAAGGTTGGAAAAGACCCCTAAGATCATCAAGTCCAACCGTTAACCCAACACCACCATGCCCACTAAACCATGTCCCTAAGCACCTCATCTACACGTCTTTTAAATACTTCTAGGGATGGTGACTCTACCACTTCCCTCTGCTGAAGTAAAACATAAAATCAGGCAAGTGGACTTCCAATTAGGAAAAAAGAAATATTTGCTTTATAATGAATAAGTAAATTCTTAAGACAGTGATGAGTCTTACCGGAAGTTTCCTCTGTTCTCTCGTTGTATTTTTGGTTACGGTCAACAATCCAATCCCACAAGGATATTTCACAGAACTGCATTTGTATATGAAGCATCAAACGATACTCCACCTAACAGAAAAATAATGGTCCATGATTTTGCCACTGTAATATGAACAGTATTTCCTTAGTTATTTTCTTTAAAGCTAATAAAAACAAAAAGGTTTTTAAACTAAAAAAACCAGTGAGATACCAAAATGACATAAAATACAGTATTACTAATCTACTGCATTCAAGAAGCAGATGCAACAACGTTACCTAGTTTTGGGCTTTTTTTTGCTTGTTCCTCAAATTTTAATAATTGTTATATGATAAAAGCCAACAAAACAGCCAGCTACATATTTTAATATTCAAATTAGAGTTTAAAAGCTTCTAGACATACTGAACAGAGGTTCACTCTGGCTTAAGAAAATAGTGTAAATTAATATAAAATAGCAAAAAAATTCAACCTCTTGATATGGAATTTTATGATTTATTAACATGAATATATAACTTCATACTCAGTTTCTGATAATGTACTAGTTCATCTGATAACCTGGACAACTCAAGCAAACACCTTTAAAATCTTGGATTTCTTGCAAGAGGGAACTCCAAGTGATAGCAAAAGCTTGAAGCATTCCAGAGCTGGCTGTGTTACATAAAACATTTCAGCAGTATGAATGCCAACAAAGTTTTAGAAACACAGGCAGAGTGGTGATTCCCTGCCCAAATCTGCTTCTCTCTTTTTCATATGTAATCCTACACTGTATAGGCACCACATTACATACCTAGACACTTTGATCAATAATATCTGAATTAGCCATCATTACTGAATGCTGAAGATTTTCAAGTTTGATGGATTTTTTTTTTATGCAGTAGTACTTTTTATTCATGTAGGTACTTTGAAAGGACCCAAGATGACTAACACATGAAAACTTTCTTGTATGCTGAGTTTTGCCAGCTCCTCTGGTCAGCTTCCTTGTAATGGTGTTACCCTCTTAAGTAAAAATAGTCTGTATTTTTGGCTCTAATCGCAGTCATTTCATTTTTTTAAATTTATCATTGTAAATCATTCCTCTGTCTACCAAATTCTACTTTACAAATATCATTAAATTAGACAGCAGTTAAGTATATTTAAAGAGAACGGTATTCACCTCAAACTCTCCGCAGAGAGCTACATCATTCTTGGAGCATTCTTCAGTGCAGCACTTACTTCCAGTGCTAGCATCTTGATCCAGACTAGAATGAGGTCCCCATGCTGAATGATTTTTCACATCAGTTGATCTACTGCTAACACTACTTACAGAGTCTCCTTGTAATTCTATGGATAATTCATATTTATTTGGTTTCATACACTCTTTACTATTGCTGTTTGTAAAATCATTCCTTAAATCCATATTCTGCACTAATTCACTATCCAGATTTCCAAGACTGGTACTGTCACAGGACTTCTTTTCTTGTGAAGTAAGGTCAGCAAAGATAATTGAACTACCACTTTCCACACTCTGAATGTGACAGCGATCGCTGAAAATAATAAAGGGAGAGAAATCAAAATATGTACACAGTTTTATACCATCTATTTGTGACACACCATTCTGAAAACTTTTTTTTTTTTTTCAATTGCAAACTGCATTCTAGAGTAAGAGTTCAGCTGCTTCCCCATATAAAACTTTAGGATTACATAATTGGCAGCGTAGGCTCCAGCCTTTTTAATACCCTCCCGCCAGCAGGGATTCCTGATAGCTGACCCAGACAGCTCATAGATACATATAGCACTAGGTCACAGCATTCACTGTACTGAAGTATGATGCATCTCCATTCCTTTAAACTTAGGAAGTTACACTGTATTTCTCATAGGACTCCATCTCCTTATTGAAAGGGCTAATCAACACTTCTGAGAAACAGAAGGCCCCATCATTCTAGTAAGACTCCACAGTACTAATCAGTGTTGCTGATTGGCACAGAATTTTTGAGGTAAACTTGAAGCCCAGTATTACATTCAGGCACTCAGAAACTGACAGATCCAAAGAAGGCAGAAGTATCCAGTAATACTCTTCAGCTTATGCAACCGGAAGAGAAACAATGACAAGGATAATTAAGACTTTTTTTGGTTATAATTTGGAAGCAAAAAGCACTTGTACAATATATGCTGAATTCTGTACTCTTTTAACGTTACTTTAAAAAGCCTTATATTAAAGCCAAATAAATGTTATCATTGAGATTTGTAATACTTACTTGCCACTCTCTTGCTCCAAAGATAATGGCTGAAAGCCCCTTATTATTTTACCTATTGGATAAAAAGATAAATATGGTATTTTACAAAACAAAGCATGCATATATTTACTATAAATTAACATCTAAGCTACAGCATCTTACTGAATTTAACTTCATTACCTGTAGATATCTTTTTCTTTATTTCTGCTGCTGCAAAAGGTGTTTCTTAGTCTATTAAGAAGCAACCCTAATATGTTTTTTATTTTTCTTTAATTGAAAAGAAAATACATGTTGTATGAGGTCACTGAAAGGGTTGTACATATTACTTACATCTCTCTTATATATTCACCTAGATTTCACCTTTAAGAAGTTAGCCTGTTCAAAATTAGGGCATATAACCTATATGATAATACAGTTAAAGAAACAACTCCACAAGGCACCATCCTTTGCATCACCCTGCTGCTGTTTTGAAGACACCTGATAATTTTGAAATAATTTTTATTAAAATTGTGTATTTATGTGAAAAAGCAGTTTGTTTCAGCACACAGAAGCAAATATGAAACACCAATCTTGTAAGCCAAGGAAAACCATGAAGTACCACAGGACCTACCTATAGATCTCATTATGTACTTAACATTATCACCATTAAATACTTGTGAAGTACTCCTAGCACTAAAAAGTTGCATCCTTTGAGATTATTAGTATCACCGGTTAAAAAAATCTTGTCTGTTTTACTACACTATGAACTTCCTATGCATTTTCTTTTGTGCTTATAGCTGAGTAGGCGTGAAGTCACTGACTTGGAAAGCAATAAAGTCATATAGAGCATAAGTAAACCTCCCACTAAGAGAGGATCAAAAGATTTAACTGCTAAAGGCATTCCAGAAAAGGACAAGGAAGAAAGGGACCAATGGATTAGGGTACAAAGGGACCAAAGTGTGGGAAGAGCCGAGAACAGAGAAACTGAAGAGAAAAAAAAAGGGGGCAGGGAAGAAGGTGCAAAATGACTATAAAAGTAGGTAAATTCTCAACAATTACAGACAGTAGCTGATACCCAAAAAAACAGATTGCTCTGTCACTGCAGAACTATGAAACACAATTCATCAAATTTAAACTCTCCTGTGGAAAGCAAAATCAGAGGTAATATTTTTTTTTTTTTGCCATTAAAGTCTTTATTTCCAGGTTCTTTCAGTTTTTCTAAACTCTTTTCCAGATAGGAAGAGAAGCATAGTGGGTAATTTTATCCTACTGTTGCTACGACTTTGAGATTTCAAAACATGGTAGCAAATTTGTGAGTTTTTTTCTCCTATTCATCACTTTTCCCCCAATATCTGAAGTGTCCAACCCCAGTATTCATTCTTCTCCTTGTCAACTCACTACTTTTTGTGTTAAAAGGTTTTCATTTTCCACTGAACTTCACACAACATTAAAATCCGCCTCATATATTACCAGAAGTGAAGCTAATACTTCCACAGTTCCAAATCCATCATTAAGTAACAGATAAGTTATTAGGCAAGAGATTGAAGTGCACAGAGGGACATGGAGACCTGGTGGTCACCTCTAGTTTGCTTTTTTTTGGTTGTTTTAAGGAAGGGAAAAAAACAGTTATTTTATCAGAGAAGTAATACTCTCCTGCAAATAATAGAGGTTATAAGCAGGATGCAAGCAAGAGTTACACAATATGCTCTACTTTCCTTTTGGGTGTACTGTTTGAACTTGTTCCATCCAAGCAGTGTGATAGCCTACAATATTAGGATGCTGCAGCCCAGCCAGCACTTTAACTTCTCGTAGTACCTAAAAGGACCAAAAAGAAACAGTATGACTGTCCTTCATTCTGAGTGCTTAGTAAACCCAAACGATAAAAAATAACAGTTTCTGATAAAGAACAGATAAAATTATTACAGTAGTGGAGAAAATTTGGAAGCTTTCAAATTCAAGTTAATAATATGCTTCTTTTAATGGACTTAAATACTTCCCATTTACTTTTTTCTACTAGGTATTGATAGGGTCAAATCTTTAGAAACTCAGTATGCATAAAAAACGTTATTAACGTTTTTGTAATTTTGAGAAATATTAACTGCAGTACTAAACTAAATCAGAAGCAGCTAGAGCAGACAGGAAGTTAAAACAGAGATGAAACACAAGAAAAAGAATACCTTCATGCAATCTCTTCTTGTAGCCTTCTTAATGTTAATTTTTTTGATAGCATAGAACTGACCATCTAACTTGTTTCTGACCTGAAAACAATTGCAACAGGACAAAATTAGATGTTAATGTGTTTAGATCAATTAATTATTAAATCCTTTAGAACCAACTATTTTCTAAATGTTAATTTCTGCACTCCATTCAGATAACCTCTCATCCATATCAGAGAATGAAACTGGGATTAGGCCCCAGCTGTCTAAGATAAGGATACTCTACTTTTGCATTCTTTCAGGACTGCAAACATCTAATTCAATCAATACATAGCTTTACAGCTATCTTTCCATCAATAAAAAAATGCTGATAGGTCCTGATAACTGCTTAAACAGGTTCTCAATAAATCTGTGAGACCGCAACTGTCATTTACATATGGCACATACCACGCGGGGAACCTTAGGCTGGCCATATGCTAGAAGTATTAAATACAATTCAACATCGGGTTGGACAGTTTACATTCATATTAAGGCTGCTTTTTTTCAAGCAGCACAACTGGAACATTGGGGTGTGCAGGCTAATCAGTTCCTGTGGCTGTTTTAAGTCAATATATCACAATACTTCACACGAGAAATAAGGAGTTTTCATTCACTTTAAAAGGGGTCAAAATACACAAAGGAAAACATCTGATATATCCTGCTTCTGACAAACAGAAAACAGAAACCACAACTGAGCATCTTTTGAAATGAAATGCCAACATCCTTCACATGTGCAGGTTTACACGTGTTCTATTGGAAAATGAGTATATTTGTTTTTCTGTTAGAAAAATAAACAAAACAGCAACTCTAAATTTCAAAGAAAAACTAGATATAAACTGATCAGTTATAAATGGAAGGTAAAGAATACCTTGTATACTTTACCATATCCTCCTTTTCCTAGCCTTGCAACCTCATCAAATTCATTCAAGTATCGTGAAGTCTGTGCTTCAAAGAGAATTTCTTTTTCCCTAATCAAAAAAGATAGGCTGCATTAAACTAAATTACAACTTATAAGTAAGGTATTATATAGGCTACAGGTGTACACAATCTAGAAATACTATTTACATTATGAAAAGAAGAAGAAAATACTTTGACATTACCATACTAAATACTGAAAACCAGCAGACTGCAACAGCATGCACATGTGCTACAAATCCACACTGTGGGTTAACAGAAGTATTAAGATGATTTCTTTAAGTTTATGCCTGATAAATATTGTTTTCCTGAATGGTGACACTAACCGTGAGAGTTGTACTGAAGAAGCAATTTCCACCAGATCGTTTTGAGAGTTTGGAGAAATTTTCTTTTTTTTTTTTCTATGTTTCAGAGCCAAAATTTGAAATGCAGTGTTAATTAAATCGAGAGTGGAGCACAGAACTTCAGGGAGGGAATTAAGTTTAACTTTTCTAAATGCTTTGAATACATACCCAATTGCATGAGAATCTCCATTATCAAGTTCCTATGAAACAAAAAAATCCAACATAAAAACATGCCATACAGAATAACAGGTCTACCATGCCATTGGCACAGAGAGCTTAATCAAAATAGAAATTACAACTACGTTCTTAGAAGAAAATGAGGTTACTGATAGCCATTCACATTCTGCAGAGAGCTTCACCAAATTAAAGTATTATTATCCCACCAGTAATCTGCTAACATCTCTTTGCTGGAGAGATTACTGCCCTTTTAGAGTTCTGCTGGCAAACAGGATAAAATGAGGGCTCTAAAATGTGCTTAAGACAAAATTAACTAGCTTAGTTCAAGCAGCGAGATAAGCAAACTGGTCTGATTCAGCCTGAAGCATATAACGCAGTATACAAATTATGTCCTCCACTAATATAAATACAAGGGTGTTAACATAATAACTGGAGCAGTTAAAAGTTGAAAATGGATGTCTGTCTGTTGTTGAGAAAAAAAGGTGTAGCAATACTTAAAACACCTTGCCTGTGTTTATAAAGATTTTTTTAAAACATTTTTTTATTATTATTTAATAAGGAACAAAATGTTGCTGGCTTCACAAGCTTTGGTTTGCACCTAAAGAATCAGAACATGCCATCCCGAACAGCTAAGGTAAAATGGGAGTACCATTTTGTATAATTATTGAAAAGATCCAATCCAATATTAAAAGAACCCCCAAACAAAAGCTTCTTTGGATGCAATGATGTGTTAATTCCTTAATGCAGAGCTTGCCAAAGAAATTTAACAAAGCTTACCCCATTAAGTATTTGTCGATTAGCTGCTTTCATTAGTTCAGTAATAGCTCTATTATGCTGCAGTCTTACAGTACTAAATTCATCACAGAAGGCAAAAGGAGAGAGCAACCCTGTTCTTGTAAAAGCCTGACGAAGCACTGTACAAAGGAACAGAGAAAGGTCACATTAAATAAAGCCTGCCAACAAGACCATGTAAACAGCTGTTGTTTTTTAAAGGAGAAGCTTTATTTGAAAGACAGTGCATCTGAAAAAATGAACAGTCACTCCTACTCTAATGCCTTTGCCTATACTCTTAGCAATAAAAACTAATTAAATCCAAACTAGAGCTGCTCTGTGGGAATCCCTTTGCATAATACAGTTATTTGCCATACCTTTCATGGTCACAACTGCATCTCCTCTTCTTCCTCATCTCAGCAGATGAATTATACAAACACCTAGTCATTCACTTACTTGTTACCCTTGGACTAATTTTGATGAGTGAAAAGAGAAATTCAAAGCATGTTCACAGTTATGAGGACACGTTTATAAAAAAAAGCGGTAATGTCAAGATTTTCTAATTCACATACAAACTCACATATTTGTGCACATACTCATAGTTGAGAATGAAGTCACTCCCTTCCATCCCCCCCCAAGCACCACATCTTTCTCAGCTGAAGTAAAACAACGCTGTGGCAAACAAAAACCTAATAAATACTGGAGATGGGTGCAACTGTGAAGGTGCTACCAAAATGTACTTAAAAGTTTAGGAGTTCCAAGGTCTTAAAACAAACTTTCTCATAAGAGTTTTTTTAAGATGTTTCTTTGGTACCAGTATTTTAAAAATCAGCCTATTACTTTATCTTTTAAAGGAGATAAAATCTATTGAAAGTGAACCTGCAAGAAATCACGAATTTTGCTACACAAGCTTTATGGACACAGTTACACACACCAAAAAAGTGGGAAAACCCCACCCTTGCCAACATGAAAAACCAGCCAAAACCACAAAACAGATACGATTACTTCAATATGTTTTTCTTTTATTCATCAGATTCATTCCTAGGGAATGGTTTAAACTGGTTTTAACCAGTTTGGGAAACTGGTTTATACTATACCAGTGGAGGAATGTCATTTTCCATAGAAGTACACTGGGAAGCCAAGCAGCTACATACTTTGGAAGATGTGCAGGTTCATTTTTTTTTTGTTCCTCTCCCAAAAGGAGGAAATTTCGTTGGGTTTTTTCCGCTGGTATTTTTGTTTTTGACAGAGATAATAGTAAGACCCAGGGCCAAACATCTACATCAGACTTCAAGAACAAAAAAATGACAGCTGCCTGCACTGTTGTTACTGGATGCTATAAATGGCTTCAATTTTAAGTATGAGCAATGTATTAGATTTTATTTGCTACAAACATGTATAGGAAGAAGAAAACCTTGGAGATTGTTTCTCAAATGCATTAAGCATGTGCCTAAATGAACAAAATACCTAAGATAAGTCACATACCAAAAAGACAGATTTCAAAAGAAACACTTCACACCTAAAAATGCAAGCGCCCTGAATTATAACAAAAGACTTCAGGGGAAAATAAAGAACTTACAAAGGTATTTACTCTGATTTTCACAGACCATAATTTTGAAAGATTTAATGAAGAGTATGCTACAGCTATTTCTTGATAAATATTTTTATTAAATTCCTCTTCTACCTGTGTTTGTAGATCAGACTTAACAGTTCGATAACGTACCCTGCTACCCTTCTCATGATACAACTCATATGATTTAGCTGGAACAGAACTGTCTGACCTTTGCATCTACGACAATATTCTGTTACTGTTTTCAAAAATAAGACAGGTCCTCATTCCCAATTAAGTTGATTCAGGGTATTCATTCTCTTCTCAGAATTACTATTGTCCCAATGGGATGGATGAGCTGTCCCAATACAGCTTTGTATTGATATTACACTGTAATTCTGCGCAGAAGAATCTGGCATATGTTGCAGTAAGGCAGTTTAAGAGACAGGAAAGAACTACTCTTACTAACTTCGGAACAAACACCTCGAATGAACGGGGTTGTGCGTGTACATGTGGCAGAGATGCTCCAGCAGCGACACAAGCAGCAGCTGGTTTTGGATGGTCGAAGTGAAATTCACAAACTTTTGCGACCCGTTTGCAACTCGCAGCTCCGCCGGCACATCCGATTCTGGAAAAGAACAGTCAGACGAATGAATTTAGGTCTCTATATATGCCTATTTACCAAAACATTAAAACCACTTACGAACCCACACAGCTTCAGCACAACCCTGGCTCACAAAAAGGCACCTCACGAGCTGCCACCGAGCGAGAAGCTTAAGACACTAATTAGGAACCTAATTATAATTTATTTTTATAAGTGCATATAAAAGAAGCTAACCGGAGAGGACGAGGCTCTCCCCGAGGGAGGAGAGCTCCCACAGCGGCCGCAGGGCAGGGCGCGCTGCCAAGGGCCTGCCCGCTCTTGCATCCCCCCCCGCGGCTGCCGCTTCCTCGAGGCGATGGGGAAGGAAGGGGAGGAGGGTGGCGGCAGTTCTACCCTCCGTCCCA
>NW_009206574.1:20469-24341 GCF_000690835.1 Fulmarus glacialis | reverse complement strand
CTCTATCCCAGCCAAAACCAGGACAAGGTGATATGTAACAGAGCGTATATTAGGCACGTATTTCAGGGCTAGCAAGGCTGGCTGCCAGTCTCTTGCTTTAACATATGACAATTGTTCCTAAACTCACACTTTAATGCAGTCACTCTTTTAGCAGTCTTCAGTGTTTTTTACTGTAAATGATTTTTGGTTTTTACTGTAAATGACCATTCCCTTCTCCAAGATTGAAGAACTGTGGTTTCCTGAAAAATTAGCACATAAATCCTAAGATTTATGTCCCCTCTTTTACATACCTTATTTTGATTAGCTTTTGTCAGATTAACTAGTATAAGGATCACTTTTTTATAGTTACTGATGTTCTTCTCACAAGTTTTATTCTAACAAGTCATAAGTATGGTCAAAGTACTAGAAGTTATATATGAAGAATACTTGCATTAAATTGTTCTGCAGCAAACAGAACGCGGTATTTTCTTTAAGGCACAGCTTTTGAAGAGGAGAAAAATAAGAGCAAAATATTTGTATTAGTATTTTAATAATTATCACATCTGCTAAGTAAAAGTTATAGAATATCAGTACTGTTTTGAAAATAAACTGCAAAATAGGAATTCTATTTCATGCAACTGTTAGACACATTGGATAAATGTTTTTTCTATTGTGAAGTGTTAGAGGCTATATTTTTCTAAAAGACTGGCTTTCATTTTCTATTTTAAAATAAAATTTCTACATGCTTTCCACCTCACAAAATAAAACCTTATCTGCCACTCATGAGACACTCAGATTAGTAGGAATTTTAAAATGTCAGTTTGAAGAGTTTGTGTGAGCAAAATAAGAATCCAGGAAAGATTAGGATCCAGAAATTGCTAACTTGGTTTTCTATGTACATTTATAGTTACAAAGCTGGCTGAATTTATTGTGTTTTTTGAGAAAAATTGTCAAATGACATTACTATCTTATATCTCAAATCTGAAACTTTACAAAATTACCACTGCTGCTTTCCATAAGGGCTTTTGTCCCTTAAACTGTTTAAAAAAATCTTGGTTTTAAGTTAGATGGTAAAGTACAAAATTCTGCATATAATCATAATTTAAGTTTTAACTATAAAACAGATTTTTTGCTGACATCAGCAATACTGATTTCATTAATATGCTTTGTACGAGCTTTATGATGAGTTGTCATCATTTCATCAACTTACCACCTAGAGAGCATGTTCTGTAATTTGGTAAGGTGATCACATTACCAATAATAAATGTATGACTATGAAGGGTTAATGTATGAGTTAGTGAAATTGTTGTACCTGATACATAATTGAATTTATTTCATATTACATAATAGATAGGGCTAAAATAATTTAATTCTACTGTAATGTATGCTGAAGTCAATATCTAGAGTTTGGGTTTTTTTTCTTCCCACTGACTTCACTGAACTCTTAACAGACCCAGAAGTTGTAAGTATTATTTAGGGAATACTCAAAAGCTCTCTTCTGTTCAGTTACCATTGGAAACAAAAGAATGATTTTGACTATCTGAAGAATACAACAAGCCCAGCAGTGAAACTCCACACTGCTAGTGGGGGGGTGGGGGTGGGGAAATCTTTTAAGGTCTCACAGACCTTGGAGTTTGGTCTACTATAGATAATTGCCTTATTGTAATGTGCATTGGTGTGATTGGCTGATGTTAGAATTCCTATTTCAGTTATGCAGTATTTATTATATTTACACAGAACAATTCCTGTGTGCTGTGTGGCTTGTAGGTTGTCCACTGCTACTAAGCAACAACCTCTTGGCGTAGGTGCATGATGTCTATCATTTCTACACATATATTCCCAAATTACTTGCATCAAAGAAAATTGCCACTAAATCACAGTGGGACTCCATACACGGCAGTGGAGAACCAGATCTTTAACACCTAGTGATCCTGCGTACACTTTTGGTTTGTCTCCTCTTGTATTTCAAATGCTTTGTGCCTTGCAGGGTATGGTCTATGGACATTTAAGTGTCAGCATCTTCCATATCACACTGATAGACCCTGTTGCTAAAAGGCAGGTACTCTTACTGCTCCTCCAATGTACCCCACATAAGCACCTAGTGTTTATTTTTTTCAGTCATTTTGAACATTTAATTATTTTTCAGATGTTGTTCTGCACTCTGCTTTGCAGCTGCACACATGATTGCATTTTCCTCTGTGATTCAGAGATAGAAGCCAGTATGTCAGAGCAGTTTTCTGCCGGTGTTCACAGGCATCTGTTATGCCCCATCAGTTCAATGTGCCTCCCTCCCTCTGCCTGCACGTTGTTGAGTCTGGTCCTCTGTGTACATTTTCTTAGAGAGCTGCCGTGCTGGGTAGATGCTGAAATTGCATAGTGGAATATATGGGCTGATTTGGAGCTACAGGGTCAGAGAGATCTGTCTAGCCTTCAGCCTCTTCCTTTGTTCTCATTTAGACCTGAGACACCTTTTCCACTCCTTTCCCAAAGTCAGTCAGGACAAGCACATATGCATTTAATAACTTCTAAATGTTTTCATCTCAAGTTCAGGTGAGCTCATAAGAGACATTTTTTAAAAAGTAAGATGTTTACCACATGGAGAACTAACTGTGCTTTGTATTTCATATCCATGTATGCTTCCTTCTTTTTCCCTGTCTTCCATATAACCCCTGTGTGTTTTTCCCCTTCCAGAAGAATTCAGCTTCTTAAAACCATAATTGTGCAGGTGAGACACAAAGAGACTGATCAGTTAGTATGTTTTTCAAACTTAGCTTTTCTCTTTTCCTACTAAAAGTACAGAAATAAAGGATGTTACTCATGCAAAATGGTGACTCAAGAAACGAAAAAGAAAGTAAAAATTAAGCCAAAACAGAAATTAGTTTATCTCAACCTTCCTTCTCTTCTGTTACCTTATTATAGGAGTTGTATGGACACTTAGGCCACTGAAAGGTAGACAAGTTACTTTTCCAGTAAATATGACACCCTGAAGTAAAAATTTTTGTCCTCGTGTCCTTTGTTTTCCGGCTTGCGAATATCAAGTGAGTCGTCATTCACACACAGGTAGTAACTTTTATCTTCGTAGCATTGGAACTGCACTGAATCTCCTTGGTAATGCATGATGAAAAAGTTATTATCTTCGCTCAGCTATGAAAATACACAAAGTAAAGAACAGATGTTATATTTTTAAAGCCTTTCTGTAGGGTTTCATGTGACAAAAATTAATGTATGTTGCTGGCTAGTTATATTTTGAACGTTTTTCTCCAGTGACACGTTTACCAACTTTTAGATAAATCTTTGGCAACACCTAATCATTTTGGGACAGATTCTGTGATAACTATGAATAAAATAATACCTGTCTCCCTCAAAGGGCTGAGTATTTCCAGACCCATAGCTGCATTCCTTTGCTTCACAAAAAGACCGGCACAGTTTTCCTCTGCAGTATACCTATTATTAGGATTTTTTTATCAGGATTTTCATCTGGTTATTTTCTTTCCACAGACCTACCCTGTCAACTGCCACTAGCAACAAAATGTCAATCCACAGTTTTTCTTGCCTCTTTCGGAGTAACATTAAAACGTTACAGTACCAATAACTCTTAAACAACTGTTCCTTAAACAACAACCTATGATTTTTCTGTACATCTCCAGTTTCAAATATGCTTTTTTTAAGATCCATCTTTGGAGGAATGGCTACTGTCAAAAGAGCCCCTCTGTGTGTGTGGATTTTTTTGGGCTCTCTAGGCACCTCAGGGTGAGGATGGAGAAATAGTTACCAGAAAACACCATGCCAGAGAGAGGAAGAGTATGTGCTGAGAGGTGGCCTCTGAAACCATAAGCCCTGGAGACTAGTAGCCCTGTTAAATCTGCAAAACTGATAAACTCAGGAGGCCAAGG
>NW_009206574.1:6791-20438 GCF_000690835.1 Fulmarus glacialis | reverse complement strand
CCAGGCCCTCCAGCCCACCCCGGCCCCCGCGAGGGCTCACGTACCCCACACCACACCCAAGGCGGCAGCGGCTGCTATAGGCGGACAAAGACTACAGGGCAGCGTATGTAAGCACATCTGCTGAAAGGGGGGACCCCGTGTGTGACTGTGCACAGCCGCCTGGAAACCCCTGGAGTCGGGGCACAAGCGTCTGCTCCTGAGTGTGTGCACTGAGTGAGGGAGTAACTGAGAAGACCATGTGAATAGTTATCTGCTGCCAATAATAAGAGCTTAATTAATAAAAGGTTGAGGTTTGTGTTTCCCCCAACTCAAGCTCTTGTCAGGGAGCAGGGAATTTATAATATTTGGGGGGGAAGACTGAGATGTTAAATGAATGCATCATAATCAAATTATTTCATCTTCCCTTTTGAGTGATCTGTTTGAACACTCTCATCCTACCCACAAGACAGTTCTATAAATCTGACCGGTCTGGTGTATTATCATTGTGCACAATGCTTAAGGGGACGTCTAAAATGAAACTGAATGCTTGGGGAAAAGCAGGAGGATATTAAAGGGTCCCAGCTATGCTGGAGATTACATCATTGGCAATAACCACCTTTCCATGGAAGGAGAAATGTGTCCTTTCAGCCCATATCACAACAGGGGACGGAAAGAAAATATTCTGCGGTTATTGCAGAGTACATGAAAAAAACTTGAGGATACACCTCCTATATTAGCAAAACTATAATGGGAAGCAGCTAAAACATTCTGATCAAGCCAGTGTAACAGCAGAGTATCTGCAGCTTCAATCCAAAAATTCTGTTTTAAAAAATACTGTTAAGGAAGTTGAAGAAAATTTGTCTTTAGGAAAGAAATATCTTCTAGGGACTCAAAAAGGTAATAAGGAAATACAAATGGAATAAGAGAACCTGGTGACTTTAGGGGAAAAAAAAAAGAAGAAAGAAAACCTGCAGAAGCAAGGAGAGGGATTAATGTGTACAATGCAAAAATTCACTCTAGAGCAAGGGAGACTCCAATGGGATCTGGTAAATGTGAAGCCAAAATTAGGTGCTTGCAAAAGCAGATAGAGATGCAAAATTAAAAATACCTGCTGTATCTGCATGAAATGATGGAAAATTAGATGGAGAGCCATCACAGGAAGATGATTTGGGGAATGATATTGTGTGACTGGGAGAAGAAAGAGGAGCTGGCAGTGGAAGCATATCCAAACAGTACTAGGGCTGGGAGTTGCAGCAGGTCATTGAAGAACAAGGTATTTTGCGAGAAATCATGACACAGATAATTTTCTATTATGGCCTGTTAAGAAGCCTGATAAGAAAACCTGGAGAATATGGTGGACTACTGACAGATAAAGTTAATCCTGATGACAGCTCCTATGGCAGCAGGCATGCCTGAGAGATCATTTGCAAGTTCCAGGAAAAAGCAACTGGTTTTCAGTTGTAGATCTGACTGTTTCTTTGCCATTGCATTAAATGAAGAACCAATTTGCAGGTTAGGTTTCACATTTAGTGACAAAAAAATACACCTTTACTCATGTCCCACAGGTGATTCATGATGCACTTGTGATAGCATATGCATGCTCGTGTTAGAAAAATGCTACAAATGTTGTCTCCACAGGTTAAAAGAAAAAAAAAATCGTCTTATGGAATAATATGTCAGTGATGGGAGCTACAGAGAAAGATGTGAGAGAGTAGTATTCAAGTTTTAAAATAAATAGACTCAAAATGATTTAAAGTCAGTATGAATAAGGCACAATGAGCATAACCCCAGGCTAAATTCAACTGCTGCACTCTAAACCAAGAAGCAGCTAAAAGATAAGAAGGAATGGACATGAAGGCCAGCTGAAACAGAACAAATCATCGTACATTGTCATGACATGTTACACAAAGGAGTGTAGGGCACACTACAATCTACATTTTGCCTCAGATGAAACAAGGAAATGAGCACATGATCAAAAACTCGTGAGTCATGCAATGATGATAAGCAAACTAGTAAAACCGAGTGGCCACCTCAATTGCATCATAGAAGCTATGGACCTTGGAAAGCATTACAAATTAATTATATGGCACTTTGGATTTGTGACTAAACAGGGTTGATGACACACCAGTGTTTTGGCTATTGTGGAGTCAGTGCATGCACAGCATCTCTTTTTCCCATTCTGCCCCAGCGAGTAGGCTGGGGGTGGGCAAAAGGCTGGGAGGGGACACAGCTAGGACAGCTGTCCCGGACTGGCCAAAGGGATACTCTGTGCCGTATAATCTCATGGCCCGCTATAAAGACTGGTGTAGAGGAAGAAGAGGGTGGGGGTTTTTTGCTTCGAAGGTGGCTGTTGCTCAGAGACTGGCTGGGCGTTGATCTGCTTATGGGAGGAGGTGAGTAAGTACTTTTGCATCACTTGCGTTTTCTTCTGCCCTTCACATATTATTTTTGTCTCACAAAAAGTGCTTTTGCTATTCTCTCCCCTGTCCCACTGGCGGGGAGTGGGATTGAGTGAGTGGCTGTGTGGGGGCTTGGCTGCTGGCTGGGGCCAACAAACCTCAGTGCTATTTTTCTCACAGCTGGTCCTGTCCTGGCAAACGGTAGGGCTGTGCTTCTAGCCCTGGGGCAGTCGGTTCCAGGTGTATTGGACACCCCTCCATATGAAAGCAAACTGTGGCCTGCACTTTGCTGCCAAAGGGATTAAGAAAAATGCTTCAGCAATATCAGTTGAAGCATACACTCTGCCACATTTGACTCCCATTCATATTGGAGCTCTAGGGCATCTGATACAGCGGCATTCAACAATGGCATGACTTTGTTCAGGCCAGAATAGTCCGCTGTTAACTTCCACCCTCCATCAGACTTTCACACTGGCCATATGGGACTACTGAAGGGTGAGTGAACCTTGCTGATCACTCCTTGGCTCTCCAATAAATGGATCAACTTATGAAGCCAAAAAACCCCCCAAGCTGCGTGCTGGGCACCAAAAAGGACTGTGGTGGGTTGACCCCAGCCAGCAGCCAAGCACAGTAAACATGGCATTGTCATTACTGACAAGCTCAAAAGTTCTGAACTAAGATAATTCCATGGACCCCGCTTGCTAGATTTTGCCTGTTTGGAGCTTCATTTTCTTTATTTTGGTCTATTTAACTGGAGTAAAGAGTATGTCCCACAATTAAGATCTTTCATGACTGCATAACTAATCTCTGACTTAATCTCTGTCTTGTTTAGCTTCATCTAACTACTTGGCAAAGCAAAGAGGACCCTAGAATAAAAACTGTTAGAGCTCTTAATGGAGCTTTGAGAGTTGCAGCCCTTCAGATCTCAGGCCACCCAGGGAATTCCAGTCAAAGTTTTGGAAAAATGCTGTCCAGTTATAATAAACTAATAACCCTGCATTACCTGCCAAGGGACAACAACTTGAAGAGGAGCAGCCAGATCTAGTGATAGAACTGTTGACTTCAGTAGTCTTTTAAGCAGATGTGTTAAGTTAAGAAGAAGTTTAGGAGGGGTATCCACCAAGAAAGGAAAGAGAAAGGAAGGTTTGAAACTGAGGAAAACTGAGTGCTACTAGTACTTAATAAGAGCTGAGAGGGTTAAGTATACATATACAAAGGTCTTAGGGTGGTAATGTATCATGAATAGTAAAACATTATGGTTGAACCAGAATAGAAATAACACTGAAGTTATAACACAGATATAACACAGAAATAACACAGATACGTACAGAAGGAGATGTGTGTTTCTCTGATAACTGATACATAATCTCTAAACACTGCACTTCTGGAACAGTAAAAAAGAAATAGTAAAAACTTATGCATAATTAATGAAAATGGTAAAATGAGAACATTAAAACCTATTCATACATGTAACAACACAGAATGTGAACAACTCTCCTTGGCAATTGCCCCCTCTACTGTTTGTTGCCCCTGTAATCCCTCCTCCTACGATCCTGTTTAGCTGCCTGTGTCCCAAGGATACAGGCCCAGCTCTGATACTACATGGCTGCACAATTCTGGTCCAGACTTCTAAGGAAACTGCTAATTTATGAGACAGCCTGCAAGAAGATAAGAAAGGCATGAAACAGCAGCAATCTAGTTGAGAACTCCGGGTCAAATCAAGCCATCAATGTCAACAGTGAATGCTAAATAAAACTCATTTCAGCATCATAACCATATGGGTTTTTTTTTTCAGAAAAGACTGGGGTTAACACTTCCCTGTGCATGGGCTACATCAAGTGACAAAGTTTGTAAATGTAATCTTGCTTGTGCTAAAAGAGACTGTATTGGCTAGTGGGAGAATTATATAGGAGTGCAAAACATCCCATCATTGTCAACATGTTCTGGGAAGATAGTTGGGAAAACCTTTTCTATGGTGGAGCTAAAGGGAAATACTGTTCCATATCTCTTAATTCATCCTGTTGTGTGGTTAACTGCATTTGCTTGTATGATATTATTAATTATGATAAGCATGCTCTATTATAGAGTTAAAATAATTACAGTTATAAGTAAATGTAAGCCTGCTCCTGAGTGAACCACTGGGGTTGGCCTCTCCGTTGCTGCTCCAGCTGGGCAACCGCGAGTGCGTGCACTGCGTGAGGCGGTAACTGTATGTATGATGCAAACAGTTTTCCGCTCTTACCAGCATATTGTGTTGCAATAAATATTGGTTGTGGTCTGTGTTACCTTCCCGATCAGGATGTTATTATAAACTATTATTTGCTGTTACAAGGTGTTACTGTTTTATTGTGATAATAACAGCCTAATTAACAAAAGATGTTTTAATAAATACTAATTGTGAACTAAGTCTCCATAAGCCTTGGTTACAGAAATGGAAATTTACAACACTATATGCAACTCTCCCTGCTGATATAACATCAGACTCCACAGAGTCTCATGTTTCTAGTAATTCTACTGGCAGTCTTCCAATGAAAAAAGGAAAATGCCTGTCTAAGATCTACTGTTAAAAGCTAGCAAACTAAATATCACATTGCAGCACCACATAGCTTTGTCATTGACAATGCGAAGTATTTCACCACCTCAGTCAACTACTCCAACACTTTTTCATCATAAAGACAATGGAGGCTTAATTCATCACACCAGAAATTATTTCCTGATCAGTGCACTCATTCTAGAGGGTTTATTAAGAATCTCATGATTCAGACTTGACTATGATTTTGCCTCTTGGCCTAACTGGATGTGGTTCAAGTGCAGGCTGCTGATTTCACACAAATGAGTAAAGTTTTTTTTCTTCTACTTGAAGGTATCAGCAAGAAACCATGATGAGTAGATCACCATCTGTCTTGTTAGGTGAGGAATGGTTTCTCAGAATGAATTTTTCATTTTAATTATTTGTTTAGAAACCCGGAGTGATGATTAGGTCTCTACACATGTGGTGGTGCATTTTCCCCCCCTGCTCTCCTAGGCCGCTTGTTGATCTCAGAAATTCCTGTGAAACCTCGGCCTTGGTGTACTGAGTCTGGCGGTTGACATTCCTTGACCGTATCAGGAGCTCTGCATAGCTGAGCTGGGAACGTACTCCTACTGCCAGGCCCAGGTGTCATCCTACCTGAGTCGTAGCTCAAGTGGAACAACACTGATACCTTGAGAATTTTTAGTAACTACCACCTGGGACTGTGGCCAGGATGGAAATTTACGGATGACTAAAGCCAACCATCTTGCGAACCTGTAAATGGTGGTCCTAAGTGAGGCCCTTTGAGCTCTCCTGGACCGCAGCAGGCTGCATCCAGAGTGGGACGCCTCTCAGAGCTCACGACCTCTCGGGTCTGCGATATTCGGAGGACCGTCGCCCGACGGGACCTGGGCTGAAACTCTTCACCCCTCGAGGCTCAACCCTCACCCTTTGAGAAATGCCGAGACATTTTACATGAATATTTCTTCACCAAACTCGGGGGGATTTTTAACAGGTACCTTTTGTACATTTTTATATATATATTTCAGTCTGTGTGTATGTGTGGACTAATAGTAAGCATGATCTGTAATTAAGTCGTGATTGTAGTAGACTCTACTAACACTCACATCATAAATATTAAATTGATAATTAAGTGCTACTAAAGTTTGTTAATGATTAGTTAATGATTAAGTGCTGCTAAAACTGTGAATGAACCCTAGATTGCTGCTAAACACATATAATCCCTAAGATATAAACCCTTAGACATAACATGATTTTTCTTTATATGTTTCATTTGTTTAGTAAGTAATAGAGTGGACCTTGCCATCGAACTCTGTTAAGTCGCACCTTTATAGGTCTCTGTTAAAATAACTTTCTGCTAATACCTTTGGCGGTGATTCTTTAAGCGGCCTCTAAACCACTCATTTGCGACAACAGGCAACTGTTACAGCTCTTCTTCCTACTTTTTTTTTCTTTCCCTATGAACAGCTCTACAGAAAAAAGCATATCTTCTTCTATAAAGAAGTGCATGAAATACATTTCAGAAGAATGCAATATGACTGTGATAGTTCACATCATACAAGGGGACATCATTTAGAAGTTGCCTTATAAATTTCCTAAGCTTTGTTGCTTTCTCCTTCTGTGTAGAGCCAAGGAATATTTGTGGCAAGTATGTACCTCAGCAGAAACTTAAACTGAAGGACCCATTTGTATTTTCCAGGCCCACTATGCAGGAAATTTGTTCATTAATTATTTTTAAAAAATTAATAGTACTGTAGCTCATACTTTTGAAAGACAATTTCAGAATGACTTCAAACGAGAAACTTCTTGTAATTTCAAATTACCAGAATTCCCTTCTGACTTAGGAGAAATGTTAGCAATGTTAGAAACACTAGGCTAGGAATTTTACGTTTTCGGTGTTTCACATTCGCTATTATGAAGTTCTGAAAGCTATCTGATCCCAGATACCTTTAATTTTGCTCACTGAAATTGGAAAGATTGTTTATTCAATCCCCCTGAATAGTAAATCCACTGGACTACAACCCTACAAAAATTATTTTTAGCTACATTTTATTTTCTCTATGTTAGAATGTCTGTCTACGATATCTTATAGAACAACTAAAGTAGTTTCCTTCCTGTGTTCACAATGTTTTATCATTTCCATCTAAGAAGAGACAATAAAATCAAGCTTTGGTCACAAAAACATGTTAAGAAGCCACTTGGCTACCTGTATTTCTATAAACAATGCATTAGTCCTGATTTATAATCATCTGCTGATACAGAATTCAGTCTGAAAGTACTTCAGGGACTGCTTACTTTTAATTTCTTACTTATATTAAATTATATATTTATCTTTTATGGTATTATTACTTCCCAGAAGTTTTTGACTGATGGATTCACTATGTCTCAAAAACATCATTACTCTTGTAATCTGACCCTTCTGGATCTGCTAATACGCTCATCCAGATTTTCTAGATCTTGTCTAAGAATTCGTACCAGGTGAAAACTACTTTGTATCTCCCTGCATTTTATATAAGCATAATAATACGGGAAACATCTCCATCTTTCATGTTTTAATGGGAAGTCAGATATTTTGCCTGTAGTTTGGAGGATGTACTCATACATACAAGTCAAGTCAAA
This sequence comes from Fulmarus glacialis, assembly GCF_000690835.1. Taxonomy (NCBI): domain Eukaryota; kingdom Metazoa; phylum Chordata; class Aves; order Procellariiformes; family Procellariidae; genus Fulmarus; species Fulmarus glacialis. Next base: position 12,908 of record NW_009206574.1, on the reverse strand, counting down.
AGTATGGAAAGGTTCTTATTTTCCTTTTTCTGAGGAAAATACTAAAAATCAGCTGAAGTAGGAAAGTAAACAACTAGTCACTTAATGAGTAACAGTAGGATGCTTTTTTTTTACTCCTATGTTTGCATACACACCCTCTCACACACACATTTTTATTTGTTTGATCATGATTATATACCTGTTTGAAGTCAGGATCTTCATGGCTGCATGTTTTCGTGTTGCATCTTTCCACTGAAGGATAATCTGGCTTTGAACAGCATGCTTTTAAGACCTGTGTTTACAACACCCAGATTGGTAATCTTGTCTTCATGTTTTGCTTTTTTAATCCACCAAATGTAGTATTAATTCTAAAGAAAACTCTCTTTTTTTATAAAGTCCATTAATGATGACATTCAAATTATCCAAGATTAATAAATTGATAAGTTCTCAAAACTCTTCCATGAATATATTTCTCTTTTACCATTTGCAACACAAATGGTATTGAAATGAATTGGGTTGAAAGCAAATACCAAAAGCAGTCCTGCAAACTGCTTAATGCCCAGATTCTATTTTGCAATGCAGCCAAGACTGAACCATGTTGTAATATAATACCAAAACTTTATCACAGATAAGGAGCCTCGTCATCTTCCATATCAGAATTCCTGTTGAGATTAAGATAATAATTTGTATTCTGCTGGAAAAAGAAAGGTCCATGATCTTTCCAAGGTTCTCACATATTCAGAAGACACTAAATATGTCTTACCTCATTTTCAGATAAGAACTGCTTTTAATCATGTCAAGAAACATAATCTGGTATAACCTGGTACTTTAAAACAAGTGATTGGGAAGTAAAATCCATTAGGGCTTAAAACTCAGTTCTTTTCCTGATTTGGTGGAACACCTTTCAAACAATTAATTTATGGAAAGGTAATCTCTGAACCAGAAAAATCCTTTTAAAATATTTGCTCTTTCAAGGACAGAAAGGAAAACCCCAGTGGGATAATAGGCTATAAATGTATAGGCTATAATGTATCTTGCAACATACATTTCCCCAGATAATTTCAGGAAATAGATTTTACGGAAAGTCATCTGTGAATTAAAAACAAATTAAAAACATCAAAGGCTTAATTTGAGGAAGCATTACACCATCATGCATGGCCAACGTTAGATGCAGGGTCATTCCTTATCTCAACATAACCTGTGTAAGCAGAGCTTCTTAGACCTTTGCCCTGTTTTAGAGGGTTAACTCCAATGTAATGTTCTCCCTCAGACAGATTTTAGTAAAGGTTATAACGCTCCAATAGGGAAAACTATCCTTTCCTGCTCTTCCCACCATAAACAAACCTTCGCAAGACGAGAAAATGAGAATGCTCTGACAACAGATGGTAACAGCTGTATTTTCTTTTCATCACATTCCTTATCTTGTAATTTGGGTTGATTAGGAGAAAATAATTCCCTTATTAAACTCATCTCTTTTTCTTCCTTCCCTTTTATTTCGTGCATGTTTTCTGGTTAAAAAGCCCACTCTCCCTCCACAGAGACTGGAACCCAAAATCCCCGACTGTCTTCTAGTGACAGTAGTCAACTACCTAACCCAATGATTTTTGCAATAACCTACTTTAAATATTTCCCCAGACAGAATAGAGAGAGGTAGTCAGAAGTTGTGAAATGTGGAAGGTGGTAAGTAAAGGAAAATGAATTTGAAAAGGTTTGTTGGGGAAATTGTCCTATAGTAAGGAAGAGCACCCACAAGTTGCAAAGGAAATAAACTTCTTACCTTCAGAGAGAGCTGCTTCTTACCCTTGCACAATAGGACGAATTCATTAAGCTTTGATCTCTGTGTGAGGATCACCAAATTTTTAGAATCTGTTTTACATAGAGGAGAATACTGTAATAAAATGTGTATCACTTTGTAAAATGAAGCATAGCTGAAAATATTTTATAAAGAGACAACATTCAGGTTCACTTTACATTGATAGGCATAGGAATAGAAACAAATGTAATCAATCACTCCTGATACCGCTCTCTTTTGCAAACTATTTAAAGTCTATGGCTTTATGATGCTTTAAATTTGCCATATATATACTTTATTTCTCTATATTTATAGTTAATGTATGGAATATCAGTTACACTAATATATATAATATGAACTACAAAGGCATATACATTAGTAACTAACACATACATGTAATATACATGTTTATGTGATATACCTGACTATGTATACGTTGCTATGGAAAACGTAGTATTTTTTCCCTTTTATTTTCTGCATGCATTCTAGGTCAATGTGACTTACATCCTAACTATTCTTTGCTTTCTCCATCTATAGAGTTTATTGCGACTTCCTTAAACATTGTTTAGTCTGGGTAAATCTGAAGGACTCCAACTTTCCCCATCACCTCTTAAAAACATGACAAGTGGTCTATCAGGCAGACAGTGAATGGCAAGGAAAGTAAGGAACATTTCCGTGATTTCATATGTGATACTGCCACTCTCTGATGGCCTTTGGATGAATTACCTAGCCTCTCTGGTTACTAAAACCTTACCAGAGCCGAAGAGGCAATTTTACAAATTCATGCAAAGGAAATGCTTTGAAATTAACTAAATACAAGAAACCACGTCTTGCTTGGGGTGTCCCTGAAATGCAAAGCGTTGGGATTTGGGAGGGTATCAATATCTTATACTGTTACCTAGAAATCCTGATTTGGCCATTGTTCAAGGTGCAGTCCTGGACCAGATGGATATTTGGATGGATATTTGCTCTAATCTATTACAGCAGCCCTTTATGGTTGAAATTGGAATACACTTCTCTTCTACTGGAATACCTGGAACTAATACATCTTTGATTTTCCCAATCATTTCTTATGCTTACAATATGAAAGTTCCAAAAATGTGTCTCCTCTTTCCATTTCGTTTTGTTTTTCCTATCCTGTTACAACAGGTCTTTGCTAAGACCCATATGCCAGCAATAGAGCACAGACACTGTTTTAAAAAATTGGATTTTCTAGCTTGTATACATTCTATTTCCTCGTATACATTTGTCTTCAGTGCAAGCCATTACTCATAACTTGCTAAGGCAAATTTTGTGACTTCAAAGATTTCTTCTTATGGAACACAGAAAGGCTCTTTCATTTTTAGAATTGTCCAGCAACATGACCTAAATGAAAATCTGGTATAATATGTTACTTCTAATGTGAAGTCTATGTATAAAACATTACTAACTTCTTTTCCTACTCTCAAACACCTCTTCAAAACTAGACCCTAACAAAGAGAATGATACCTTTTATTCCTACAGGAGTCTTACCAGTAACTGCTGATTCATTCCTTGTGAACACGCTTAACCACGCAATATCTAAAATAGAAGATATTTAACAAATATGTGGAATTACATAGTTATATTCTTCAAATTTAAAAACATTACAAACAATTTAAAGAATTGTTTTAAAACATAATCTGAGAGAGCGTGTGTAACAGCAATAGGCATCAGACTTCATTTCCTGCAGGTCTCTGAATTCATATAACCCCAGAAGACTGTACAGTTAGACTTGTGAACAGGTACCTTGAAGTCTGAACTCTGAGTCTAATAAATGTATTGATTGATTAATTATCTTTTGCAAAAGAGAATGCACCTGAAAAAATAGAGGTCAGTAATGAGATGTAAGGCCTAAAATGCTATCAAAGAGAAGCCTGAAAGTTTATGGCAGCACATGTGAGGACCCTAATATGAGATGTATAAGATTGGAAAGTAACAGGTATCAATAGCTGGGGATTTTTGGCTTTTCTAACATCAGCCTGAATCACGCAACCAGCTACCTGGGGAAGGCATCACCCACTTCAGGTCAAAGTCACAAACATACAGGTTACAGCTGGTTCCTAATATGATGTTGTCTTACTGTATCATCATGAATATATGTTTGTGGTGCTTGTGTTTACATATACAAGAATATCACATAGCATTTCCTTTTTCTTCTTTTCCTTCTAGGAACATTAGTATCTTCTACATCAGGACGGTCACACTACAAATCTATTCACAAACTGCTTCTGTTGTATACCTACACAGGTTTTGGCTCTGTTCATAAATTAGCAATACTAATTGTATGATTGACTTCAAAATTCTATGAAGTTATCAAGTAAAAGATACTTCAAAAGATAGAAAGCACACTTAAATACCTTATCAGTGCAGCTGTCATTATTCACAATTTAATAGAATAAAAATAACATTAATTTATTTTATAAATACATCAAACAAGCCATTCTATGTTTTTATCTGAAGCACATATAATGGACTTCTCATTCCTGTAAAAGCTGGGGTTTTTAAGAAATAAAGTTTCAGTAAGCTGATAGCTATCTTACAGACTTCAAATTTTTCCTGTATTTCGGTTAGAAATATGGTTTATTGTTTTTTTCCCTACTTTTACATCTCTGGAAAACATATAATTCTATAATAATTGCATTTGTTGCTATTTGCCTCTTCTCTACCAAAAGAATACCCTCTAACAACTACTTCTGTGATGTTAGTTGTGATATCATTTTTGGTGTCAATTAGAGAAGCCCCATTTGAGATAAAAAAATTCCATGAAAAATAAAACAATCCTGCAAATTTCAAAATCTTCTCTATTTTTCTCCATTTTGCCCTTGTCTCTGAGGATTATCTTTGCTTTCTCTCTCTTAATAGCTAAGCATCTTGACTTCCCATTAACTCAAATGAGAGTGAACTAAATAATCGTATCATTTAAGTATATTAAGTACCTACTGTAAACTGGAATAAAAGTTTTCTTATCTCACTATCAATATTCATAAAGATGCAATATAATGTTAAGCCTACAGAAGACACAGAATCATAGAATCACAGAATCATTTAGGTTGGAAAAGACTTTTAAGATCATCGAGTCCAACCATTAACCTAACACTGCCAAGTCCACCACTAAACCATGTCCCTAAGCACCACATCTACACATCTTTTAAATACCCCCAGGGATGGTGACTCAACCACTTCCCTGGGCAGCCTGTTCCAAGGCTTGATAACCCTTTCAGTGAAGAAATTTCTCCGAATATCCAGTCTAAATTTCCCCTGGCATAACTTGAGGACATTTCCTCTTGTCCTATCACTTGTTACTTGGCAGAAGAGACCAGCACCCGCCTCACTACAACCTCCTTTCAGGTAGTGGTAGAGCACGATAAGGTCTCCCCTCAGCCTCCTCTTCTCCAGCCTAAACAACCCCAGGTCCCTCAGCCGCTCCTTATAAGACTTGCTCTCCAGACCCTTCACCAGCTTCGTTGCTGTTCTTTGGACATGCTCCAGCACCTCAATGTCTTTCTTGTAATGAGGGGCCCAAAACTGAACACAGTACACATAATAGAACATTTTAAAAGTCCTGTAGTACTACGCATACAGTTGGTGAGTTTTGGTATAAAAAGCACACTACCTTCATGGGATTGTGAATCCTTGGTTGATATTTCATGACGACCATCTTCATCTATGTCAAAATGCACTGTTTTTGAATCTTCAGTCAGTATATAGCATTTCAGTGTTTCTTGAAAATTAAACACTAATCAAAAATGAGTTGTAATTAATTTTACTAGCAACAGAAAAATGGTGGAATTCCATAATAAAGATCAAGTGTATTTTTATAGCAATCTTTGCTTGATAATCTATGTATATTTGAACTATGAACAGTACAGCCAACATATAATAGAAATTATACAGTGGGCTTAAGCAGCTGTTTTTGGGCTTGGTGGTGGTGTGAAGAAGGAAAGCGAAGATTTCTTTGCTTGGAAGGTTACGTCAGTGAGAAGAAAAGATGTATGCTGAATCTTTTAGAGAGTTAACCCGTGGAAAAACTTGAGCTTGAAAAAATGGCTTCCAAGCCAAGAGCCTGAGGGATAGTGTAAGAGTGGGGATTGTGGACAACCTGCAGGTAGCTGTGTTGAAAGAGACTAATGGGGACAGGAGGAATTGGAACACGAGAGAGGGCCTAAATTAGCAGTTGGCTGGTGAATGAGAGTCTTACAGTGGGGAGAGAGTCCTGTGGGGAGCCGGAGCCAGAGCCAGAGCAAGGTTGTGCACAGGAGCCTGCACACAGAGAGAGATGTGAAAAACACAGAGTTCAGTTTTAAGTTTTCATTCTGAAGAAGAGA
>NW_009206574.1:0-6771 GCF_000690835.1 Fulmarus glacialis | reverse complement strand
TTCTAGACTAGTTTCCTTTATTTCATAGATGAGTACTTGCCTATTCCCCAATTTTGCACTTTGAAAATTGGATCTGTGTACACACAAGAGTTTTAGGTTAGAGTGCATATGGCTACCTAAAATAACAGCATTTATTTTGGGGACTTGGCATCTCTTACTGAGAAAAAACAGGTCTTCGTAGCTAAAAGCTGTCAGGAGGGAAATTGTTCCCTATCATTACTGAACACAACTGTGCTGTTCTGGATGTCAGAAGAATGTAGGTCCAGCCCCTTGCTGTGTCAGACAGGTACAGAGTAACACTATGAGGCACAATTTTGATTATGTTAGGCTGAACGCTGTTTTCCTGGAATAGGTTTGCTACTTTCAAATTCAGTTAATTTCGACATTTCTCAGACCACACAGACCTCTAGGGTATGCTGTAAGATAACAGTCCTTTCTTTGCCAGAACAATTAGGCAAGTAAAACAACAGGATACCGAAAATTCACCAGCAGTGACATAACGTTCTGGGAATGCTTGACTTCACCAAAAACTTTGTTACCCATTATATATTGACGTACCTCCTCTGAAACACCTGTATTTAAGCAGACATTTTTGAAAAAAATAGAGTCGTTTCCTGTTTAGGCTGAGCAGAAACCCTGCGTGTACAGTCAACGCACGAGACGGACAATGCACAGCCTGGCAGCCCCAGGCACAGCCTCCGAAGTGGCCGGTCTGGCACCTCCCGGGCTGGACCTTTGGCACGCGCATAGCTGATCCATGCGTGGGCAAAGGCCTTCTCTTCACAGGCCTGGCAACTAAGGCTGTCAGGCTTCCAAAAAAAAGATGGGTTGTTCTAAAAAGCAACAGGACAACAACTACAATAATCAATACAGCAAACCTTTTAAAAACTGTTATATTATAGTAGTTAGAGTGTAAGAATTGTACTTTCAACTAGAACTACATGAACTAGTGCAGTGCCCGAAATAAAATGGTTGGCAGGCCTGCTCTGTCATGCACTCTTTTCCAAGGAGGTATAGATGTACTTTAGGAATTACTGGCCTGAATTTGGTGGTGTGAAAAAATCTATGTCGCTATTTTTGAGGAGTATTTCTGTGCTGGTTGTTTGAAAGGCAGCTTTCATTTTTTTGTTCCTCCAGGTATTTTTCTTTCTGACCTTATTACAGATAAGCTGTTCCAGATACTTAATTTGGTTGGATTCTGCCTTGGATTGGAATCACCTTTCCAAGATGACAAACATACCTGTCACTCAGGAAAGAGTTACCTGACTTTCCAGAAGCTGTTTTCACAGTTCTCAGCAGAGATTGCCCCTGAACAGACTGCCTTCCACGGAGAGACACTTCATACGGCTTTTTGCGGCCTGAGCGGAGCAGCATTGCGGAAGCCTCGAGGAATCCTGATAACCTGAGTTGCCTCTCTTTTCCAGTCCTAACGTAGGAGTTGGAATCTGTTACAATACTTCATGTTTTGGCTGAGAAACGAGTTTGCAAAGAGTATAACTTTGATAAATGACAGTTAAAGGAAGCAGTTAAAGGAACAATAAATGTTTGACCCAAGCCTGTGTCTTGCAAGGCAAAAATGGTGTGTTTCCAGTGACAGTAAATGAGTTATCTATCTACACTTCTACTAAGATGCAGGTTATCATGGATACAGTTGTGTTGAAAGAATACATTTTAAAATCCTTCCCCTTAGATAAAATACAAGCAGTTTATGTGGCTTCAATTTAATTTATTTATGCTTCTCAATCATAGGAAGCTAGCTACGCTTTGCTGGCTGGATTGAAAAATCATATTCTTTTTGTCCTTCAGAATACAGTCTAAGATAATTCTCAAAGTATTCATATGTGATTGAAAATGATGCTAACTTCAACACAGCAAAATCTGACTTTCAGTAAAGACATGCAGCCATAGTGCAATTTTAAACCAAGGTTCAGGAAACATTACCTCAGGAATGAGGACTGGAGTTTGGAAATTTGAGGAGTATATTAGAATTATTAATGAATATCACAAGTGACCAGAAAAATATCGATCTCCTACCATTAGCAACCATTCATATTTTCAAATGATAATGTTTCCTTTACAATTCAATAATTGACTTCAATGTGCTCTGCATTTTTCAAATGGTGTTGTATTTGTACTATATTTACAAAAAATAATGCTCTTCAGTTTTTGAAGGCTAGATGAATAAAAGGATTTAAGCATTACCTAGGCTAGATATCCTAAGGAGATGTTGGTGTCTAAGAACGGGAACTACATTGAGTGAGGAACCCCCCAGGCAGATCATAAGGTGGCCTGAGGACGCAGCTTAAACCACTGCATTTCAGAAAAGCTAAGGACCTTACTTTGGTTTGAAGAAAGAGAAATTGGAATTCTCAAGTCTACACACTCTCCTGAAGTCAACTGTTTATGACAACTGTTTATGGCAAGTGCAGACCAAAGAAAACAATGAGCTTCAATTTGGTCTGGTACCCTGGCGAATGAACCAAGTGAAGATGGGTATAATTTTAGCCCCATGCAGCTTTGCGCAGAATAACTAAATATCAGTTCAGCCAGAGGGATCATGGCTCTGACACTAGTATAATGATTTCTGAATTCACCGAGGGGAGGGGACTTCCATCTTCTGGTTTGGTTCAGTTCACTGATGCGGAATTTCACATTAAATATTTATGTGAAATGGTAGTATCCTGGTTTCGGCTGGGATAGAGTTAGATTTCTTCCTAGTGCTGTGTTTTGGATTTAGTATGAGAAGAATGTTGATAACACACTGATGTTTTTAGTTGTTGCTAAGTGCCCTGTCAAGGACAGATTCCATGCTCTACCAAACGCAGAGGCTGGGAGGGAGCATAGCCAGGACAGCTGGCCCAGCTGGCTGATGGGGTATTCCATACCATATGACGTCATACTCAGTATATGAATGGTAGGCGTGATCCAGGAAGTAGCGATCACAACTTGGTTATTGGTCAGCGCAGGTGGTGAGCAATTGCATCGTACATCACTCACTTTGTATATTTCATCATTATCATTATTATTACCATTATTATTTTCCCTCTTCTGTTCCATTAAACTGTCTTTATCTCAACCCATGAGTTTTTCTCACTCTTACCCTTCCGATTCTCTCCCCGTCCCACTGGGGCGGGGGAAGTGAGCGAGCAGCTGCGTGGTGTTTGGCTGCCTGCCGGGTTAAACCACGACAGGTAGAAATGAAAGACTTGTGTCCCTGGCAATTGTCTTGCTACTAGACTACAAAGGCTAATTAAGGCTCTTTTTCACTCTCTTCGGCTCTTTAGTTATAACTAAACATTCAGTTAGGCCACAGAAAAGTGAAACATTTATTAGAAAGCATTAACTTACTCTCCTTATTAAAGACGTCTCAGTTTTCAAATGTCTGATAACTTGTAGTCAGAGGTAGAAAGTAAAGGCTGGGTCTTCTTCATGTTGCTGAAATTACTTTATCACTGAGCATGCTAAACAAAAGAGAAGACCTTTTGTGGTTTTCCACTAAGCCCTAACTGGGACCTGACCTCTGCAAACATCCAACTGAATCAGGCTCTGCAGAGTATGTGGGCAGCAATACCAGCTTGTGGACATTGAGAGACATTAGTGTGCTAGGTGTTCAGCATTAACAAAGCATCAAGACTTAGTTAGATCTAGGATGCCCAAAACCAGACATTTAATCCCTTACAGAACATTCCTACTGAAAACATAAGTGCAATTGTAGTTTGGCTGCACTTGATCAGAAGTTCTGAAGATCCCAATTCCTGATTTTTATACCCAGTGAAGCAGTCAGGGAATTGTCTTCTGCTGGATTTGCCTTTCATATACTGCAGTTACTAATGCCAATTTATGTTGAGTTACTCCTAAATGCTTAATGATTTTTTTTTTTTTTTGAGAACCAATGTGATACCGTGCAAACCATCTAGATCCAGAGTCTTGTATCTGCATTGTTTACACCCACCACTGTAAGAAAAGAAGGAGGATGATTACAAGCCAAGACCCTGAAAAATTCCTGAAGAGGGCAGGCCAGTTCAAAGAAATTTTCAGAAGCATATTTAGGAAGTGGATAAATTCATAGGAAACTTTCTATGGAGAAAGACAGACAGGTAATCTTGAGGTCCTGAACGACTGTCCTTAAGTTTAATTATTTTGGCTTGTTTGAACAAGTAGAAAATGGAAAAAGTCTATGGTAGAACTTCACCTCTGTTAGCTCTCCAGAACAAATAAAGCTCTCTACAATAAATAATAAAAACTTCCATAGCTTGAATTTCCTCACATGTCTCTTAAGACTGAGTGACATATAAATACTCCCATTTCAATAAGCCTTTCCTCTCGTGCCATGTTCTTACATAGATGTCAGCTACTCCCACGTTTTTCATTCTTACTCATAGTTTTTAATGTTGTGTGTCTCTCCCTATATCTATTTCTTTGGTTTAATGTCTTTCATGCCCATTTCTTCAGTTTTTTTCTCTCTTCTGTAAGTTATATGCTGCTTGAAGAGGGCTAGGAAGAGCTGGATACTGTTCTTGGCTGAACACCTAGTCAACCACTTTTTGTTTTGGAAACTTGTGTCTGTTTCATTTTGTTTTGCATCTATGGGAAAGAGAAAACTTGAGCTATAGCTCTTTAAACTGCTGAAATTAGATATACTGGAGCAACTTTGTGGCCAATGGCAACAAGAGCAACCTAAAAGCACAGGGAGTTTGAAAATTTTTCCTGCTACATAGACCACATAAATTCATTTATATGAAGGCAGTAAAGAAAATCTGTTATATAGCTTCTCTTGCCCCCTTAGTGATCTCATTTGCTCTTAGCCATCATTCTCTCTTCCACTTAATCCCCAGACACATCTGATCATAAAATTAAATCAAATTCAGTAAATGAAAACAGAATTTAAATTTTGAAGTTCATTCACACTGTGTTATGATCTAAATATTATCTCATACTATATTGGTACATTCATAACAAGGTATTTCTAAGACTGTTAAAGGATCAGAACTGTTGTTGTTGTATTGGGTTGCAGCTGACAGTCCTGCTTCCAAGGAACATAAGTAACTCCAAGTTTGTTACAATTTAACAGTGGATTAAAAAGAACTTTTGGCATCCTATAGCTAATAAATAATGAGGTTATCATCTCTTTTAAATCAGGCAGACTTTACGAAATCTATGCTCTAAACTAGATATAGGAATATATAAAAATAGACATAAACTAGACTAGGGAAGAGATTTCAGAAGAAAACTTTAAAGTCAACTGAAAAAATCCCTATTTGTTAGAATCTAAATAAGCAGTCTGATAAAATAATCTTAAATTGAAACCTATTTAAAACCCTGCTGTAATCTTCCACTTTTGCTTACCTTATTTTTCCTGCTGTTGTCTCTGTTGGGATACTTCTACTCAGCAGAATGCTAGAAGCAGCTCTGTTACAGCCAATTTATTGCCTGAACACATGGCAGGAAGCCAAACCTCTGAATAAAAGAAAAGCCTGACGTGGACCTAATCTTTTAGATCTCTACATTCACTCATTTACATCAATATTCTCATTACATTAATGTTCTCTAATTGCTGCTGGAATTCCAGAGTGTTGGAAATAGAACAAACTTTTAAACGTCTGTTTCTCTAAGATGCCACAGAAGCTGTCTTCCCTAGAACTGCATGCAAATTTTTAGCCAGTAGTTCTGTGTAATGCCTGAATATACCTATAAATGCTATTCTGATATTTTACATCACTGATATCGCTCTTGCTATCTGTCATTCCTTCCAAGGCTGATTCAAGGGCAGATGCTGGATTTATGGTAATATAGACATACTAAAAGTAGGAGTGTAGCCTCAGTTGCAGGGAGCTTGAATCAAGTTAACTGCTTAAACATTTACCCAGCTATTAAATGGGTTTCGCAGGCATTGCACCATTGCCTGTGACATGAGTGAACTTGTTTGAAGCGGATGTGTTATATTTCTTTGCCCATAAAGCCCAGATAATGGGCTTTTTATCGTACAAGAACTAGCTCTTTCATTATCACATTTGGCATGTTCAGTTGGCTTTATCTATCTACCTGCCTAACCCTTCATTCACCTATTGGTCCTCTCTATTCATACACATTGAATTTCTCCTAATAAGTGAGCCTTGCATTTTTAAAAGAGTGAATCACCCTTTTATATACCTCACTGAAATGATGAAACTCCTCTAAAAACAATTATGATTTCTTTTTTTGCCAGAGTTTTCTTAAAATCAAGGAGCTACTGCTTTTATCTAAAATTTTTATACTAAGTCAAGAAAGTTCTATTGTGTGTGGTTTAGGAAAGGTCTTTTTTAGCCCTCACTGGACACAGGTAGTATATCAGGCCAGTAGAAAGATTTTGTTAGAAGATATATTTAATGACAAAGCAATGTGAAACTTTGAAATCTCAAGTCTTTGGTTAGTACTCAAGCAGACTGAAAAACCTGGGAAGGATTCTAAATGTCATGATATAAGACTGTCATTTCAGTACAGGACAAACACAATGAAAAATGTATGATGCGGGAAAAGCATTTTTTTTTTAATACAGTTGTTCAGAGGCTACACTGGGTCAAGATCTGATGATGCTGCAGCAGCTGCATTTTTTGGTAAGGAGCAGATGGATCCAGGCTGTGAGATGTAGACTGCATGTCACATGAACCATCCTTACAGGCCGTCGCGAATGAGTGGTTTAGAGGCCGCTTAAAGAATCACCGTCAAAGGTATTAGCAGAAAGTGATTTTAACAGAGTTTTATGAAGGTGCGACCTAACAGAATTCAATGGCA
>NW_009206573.1:31722-41552 GCF_000690835.1 Fulmarus glacialis | reverse complement strand
CTGAGTGGCCTCCCATGGTTTTTTAGGGGTGGGTGTGTAGACAGGAGAGATGAGCAGGGAGGGAGGGAAAGGCCAGTTTAGGATCTCCTGGGCGTTTGCCTCGACTGTGACACTTAACCTGTCCTGCCCATGTGCCCAACACAAAAATCGCTTCATCCTTCCCAAAGAGTAAACCAACTCCTCTCTCCTCAGCCCACGGGGATCCTACCTAAGCTTTAGTTCAGAGCCCCTGGAGAGCCAAGTGATTAAATAGAGCCTTAGGGGACCAGCTCACCCTTACACATCGAGAAGTTTCCTGCAGGGAGTGTGTGGCAGAGCCAGGAGGCAACAAGAGACGCTGGCCCCCACCCCAACCTTGGCGGATCCTGGGTGGCCAGCCCCACCGGGCAGCTGCCTCCCTGCCATGTCCAGAGATTTCATGTGCAAACAGGAAAGAACGTAACCTCCCACCCTGGCAGATTTGGGTCAGCAAATGGGCATGATTAGGCACAACCGCTGCCTGCGCAGCAGTCGTGTGCTTGGGAAAGCCTGCAGGTAAAGGTGAGACATACCACAGGACCCCCCACCTCCCAATCCTCAGCTTATTGCTGGAGTAATATATATTTACTGGAGACATGTGTTTACCTTGAAAAAACTAATTTTACCTGGCCAGGTCTCCTGTGGACTAGTCATTTCAGAAGAAACACACAGCTACACTTGCATTTGCAGGATCAGGGCCTTATTAAACCACATGGCTTGATACGCACATAAAGCATGCCTTGCAGGCCTGAAAAGTCTGGAGCCGGATTATTGTAGCTGCGCCAACTGAAATTTCCATGTGACTCATAAACAGCCAGATAAGTAATGAGCAGACTGACGGTGGCTCAAAGAGCTAACGAAGCTCCAAACTGCAGGACTGTGCATCTATTGGCACCGAGCAGGAGATTTCCAAATAGAACATTTAAAGGTGTATAGCATGAGCTATGAGACATGTTTATATTCGGAGCTTAAGTACTTGGTCAATATATATATGGACTAAGCAATTAAAAAGTAAAAAGTATGAAAAGACACAAGCAGAAGGTGGTGACAGGACAGAAAATAATGTGTGAGAGACTGCATGATCCCCATAGCAGGAACTGATTAAATGTGTGTAAATGGAAACTGTCCCTTGGAGTTCAGGCTGCTGGAACAAAGAAGGTAGAAGAGAACAACATCCCAAATCTTTGCAATTCCTGTATTTATCCTGTGGGAAAGCTTTAAACTTAACACTGTGGCTTAACGCTCACTCTTCAGCCCTGTTTCAGCTTTCCAAAGAGATGCTGTCAGGCTAATCCTGTTAGGCTTATCCTTAGCATATCGACACGAGAGATACAAGTGACACACAAGGCAGAGTGGGGTCCCTCTGCCTGCATGCAGAGCTTTGTGGGACCGTGGCTGCTTATCAGAGCAGCTGGTTTTTTCACCTTTGCCCCTAGATCTGATTGTGTACACAGCTGCGCTGTTACACATGCCAGGCTTCCCAGGCTGTAAGAAGAGTACTTTCTTGTGATACGATTCCAAAATGCCTTAGATTATCTGCAAAAAGTCACCTGTCCACTAAGAGACTGCAGCCAATATGGCGCAGGAATAAGCCCTCAGGCAGAGTCTGTTTTGCGTCCTCCCCTGTCTCATGCCACCTCAGAATATCCCCGTTATTTGCTTTTTACTTACGCTGCAGTTTCCAATCACTTGTAAAGGGTGGCTGCTCGCAGGGCTTCCATTCAGAGGCAGGAGAGATTCTGACAAAAACAGGGGGATGTAGTAAAATTAGGAATTTTGTGGAAAGTCTGGTCTAGTTTGGTATCAGACAGGTTTAAAAACTAACAACATGCCCCTCTAGACTGTAAGTGTCTGGGTCTCCCCCCAGGACATTTAAATATTGTGCAGAGAGACAACAAAAGATCATCCAGTAATAAAACTCACCCTGGTGCTTACTGTTGTCCAAGTGCAACCTGCTCAAACTCTCTGCCACTTTGTTATAGTTGAAACAAAAGGCCACCCTGCTCCTGCTAGAAAGAGATGTTACAATGAGCTACCTGTGCTATCAATTTATAGCAGGGGAAATAAGTAATAATTTCTTTGGTCAAAGCTGCAGGGAGATTAGCTCTGCAATGCACGAACATCCAGCTGGAGCCATGCCAGGGCACAAGGATTAAAAGCAACCAAATTCCTAACTCTAGTGAAAAGGATGCATGGGACATTATTAAAATAAATGTTTAGTTCTACAAATGTAGGTACAAGGTGAGAACATGCCCTCTCTGGAGGCATGTTCAGACATTGGGGAAGCATCTCCCCTTTTTCTCCTCCCTGCTCTGCCTTCCCTGATTAGCTGGACTCTGGCTGCTTGAAAGAGGTAAAAAAATAAGAGTGGAGATGAATTGCTCCTGTGCTGCTGCCAAGACATGGGTTTCTGATCAACTCTCTCCCTACTTATAAACCTCCCGTTTGTACCACCATGGGGGACAGGCTTCTCAGTGCTTCCTGAGCAGCGAGAAGGGGAAGTCACGCTACAATCAGCGACTGAAGAAGGGAGGCTGAATCTCCTGCAGCGCCTGAAAAAAAATCTCTCAACACAACCATTTGTAAGACAGCATTTCTTTATTGCCTGTACTCTGCTTGCACACTAAGAAAACATGCTTAAGGTTGTACATTAAAAAAACCCACGCTGTAGTTCTTGCCGTTGCAATATGACAGCGCTGATAAAGGTAATAAATAGACTGGCCTGTATTTGTGTGTCAGCTGTATTTCACACCTTTGTCTTTCATGTGCTCTGTACACAGCGTGGGAGGTGCGCGTTCAGACCGCGTTAGCAGACTGGCTACTGCTCTCTTCCTTCTGCAGCAACTTCCCAAATCCTGCTGCTGCGGGTAAGTCAATGTTAGCATTACTGATGTGCCCCAACCAAAGGTGCCAGTTCTTAGTCAGCGCCACTCCTTATTAACCTCTAGCTGGAGCATGATGCAGAGGAATCGTTGACAGCAGCTCCCCCAACTCAGGTAGTGGGTTTGACCTCTTCCACAGGTGATAATGTCTGTGCTCCTTCATGCCCACATTGGCTAGAAAGCCAGAAAGCCACGTCTGTGTTAAGATTACAGGTGGTTTCTGAAAACAGAGAGGATTTCCCTCCCTAAACATTGTTTTTTGCAAACACAAGCAGTTCCACTGGCAGCACTGCTGGTGTTACTCTACACTCCACGCCAGCAGCCCTGGTTCCTTCTGGACCTCTTCTAACTTTCTGATTCCCACTCTCTGGAAGGCGTTACTGCAGTTAAACACAGCGTGAACCACAGCCAGCCAGCAGTAAGGACTGAGCAGGAGCTTATTACTTTTAGCTATTCCTTTTAGTCAGAAATCCTGCTCTTCCGGAGAAAAACTTCCTCTTTCCTATCAGGAGCAAAGGGCACTGGGAGGAACCATGGAAATTCTTTGTAATACTGATGGGCTGTAGGTGACTCAGAGCACTCTTCCTGCATGGGATATTCCCAGAGAAATTTGTGCCATAAACAGACATTCAGAGTAATCACCTTATCCCAAGAGAGGAAAGACAGTGGATAAATAAAGGCCTTCCCTATGCTGCAGGACTGGGGGGACTGCTTCACAGCTGCAGTATCACATCTTGTGCCTAAAATGTCAGTCACATACAGAAACAGGCTCAAAGAAGAAAGGGAACAGGGCATTACAAAAAAAGCTCACTTAGTCCCACAAGGCTTTAAGAGCAACTGAGCTACAAAACAGAAAGCATCACACCCCAGAGAACACCAGGGGCTTCATGCCCAGGCACAGCTATGCCGAGAGGTGCGCTTTTGGGGCCGGTTCCTACCTCAGCCCACGCGTCCCCTCGCCCTGCTTTGCCCTGCCCCTTAGTGACAAGAAGGCCCCTTCCCAAGGGGAACAGTTTCAGTCCTGCTCTTTCTCAGGCCCTTCACCAGGAAAGTGAGGTTATTGCACAAGATCCCTGCAAGAGAAAAACTTCACTGGGTACGTTTCACGCAGGCAGCTGCCTTGTGCTTCCAGGCCAGGTATGTTTGAGAGTACTGTGGTCAAGCTAGCAGGGTGGGATCTTCCAGTACTGCACGTAAGTCAGTCCCTAGTTGCTGGAAATTCTTCAGGAAAGGATAAGAGAATGGGAGGAAACAGGCAGGATTCAGCCTTAAAACAGGCTATATATGGCCCCCTAGTATGTACAGCACAGCTCCCGCAACGGGTTATGAATCAGCAGCACGTGAGTCCCAGGGCAACTGCTCTGTGTTCTGTAAACAGTAAGAGAGGGACAGTGACAAGGTCCATTAGGGTAACAAAGTGAAGAAAGCCATCGGGATGACTCGTTTCATCAGGTCATGCTATATCCACATATGGAATCAGTTAACTACAATATTGGCAAGTCAAACCAAATTTCACAGTACATACAGGGCCTGATCCAGATCTTACGGGAACTTGCCACAGCAGGCTTTCAGCTGGGCTCTGCTCTTACAGAACCAAGAGGAGATGCTGCTCTTTGAGACGGATGGATCACTACCTAGAGCTAGCCCAAATTTAAAATAATTTCTTCATCTCTTACACTAAAATCCTATTTAACACAGCACGCACTGTGTCCTTCACTTTCTGCTGCTAGGCCACTTCTTTGCCAGAAAGAAAAGGAACAAGACTTCTTCCTTTTACAGGGAAGCGACCTCTCCAGACAGAAGAGGAGCCCCAGTTTGTGCTATTAGCCAAGACCAACCGAGTTGCCCCAAAGAAGCAGAGGCCTCCAGAGACCAGGGCTGCGTGCAGAGTTGGGAAATGGAACAGTGCAGATCGTATGTTCATTTTGGCCTCATTTAGTGCCTTGAAATTCCCAGATGGGGAAAAGCTGCAGCTTCCTCAAGTCTCTGCAGAGCTGATACCATCAGATTCAGCTTGCTTGAAAGGAACCCCAGCTTCATGAAACAGTGTCGGCACATGTCTCTTGCTGACACATTGATGTGCCTTATGCACAGCACCCTTTCCTCCTACTGACATCTTCCAGCTGCAGGGCATTCTCCCTCTGCCTGTCTTCTTGTGCTGTCAGCAACCTGGAACAAGCAGCATAGATCAAGAACACAACCCCGTTACTGAGATCTTCCTGCCAAGGCATTTGGCTCTGCCCTTTGCTCCCCATCAGCCAGGGACATTTAGGATTGTAAAAAGCAACTGGCCCAAAGACCGGGCTTCTCTGGAAGTTGGGCTAGATAAACCACACACAGAAAATAAGCATGAATTTCCAGGGAACAGGGAAAGAAACTGGACACGTACAAGAGGGGACAGCATGGCTTAGCAGTCAGAGCCCCAGACCGGGGCGTGAGTGGTCTGTGCCTTATTCCCAAGCTCCCACATTGATGGCAGAACCCCAGGCTGTTTGCTTCACCTGTCTGGGCCATCTCAGGCAGCAGCATGGTAATAAAGCACATTGAAGGCACATGGTATGGGAGGCATGATTTACCTAGCTGGTAAGTAAATCATCCCAGTTAATGAACAGCTAAGTCCTGCTGTGAATTTAACAGAGATGATACAGCAGGAGGTGAAGGGATAAAAGAAAAAAAAAGGATCTTTTTCTTGCAAGATTTCAAAGACTTTTTTCAAAACTACTTGCTTTTTTAAAAACTGAAAATCTTAGAGCAAACTTCTTTCAGCCTTACAAAGTGTCTTATCTCCCTTTAAAAATATTGCCACCAAAATACCACATTCTGTACAATGCTTAATAAGATAAGGAAGAAAAAACCCTTAGAGATGCATGCAGACTTCAAACTGAAAATGCCAACTTGAAATCTGGGATACTACACAATGTTTTTGTGATGAAATATTCAAATTAAACTCCCAATCTTTCAACAGCCAGCTCTGCCAGATGAAGCTTTGCATGCGATAACGTCCAGTCTACACTTGGTGCTCTCCAGGCAGGGAAGACAAGGACCTGGAGTCAGGGGGAAGAGCGAGCACGTTGCTCCAGGTCTTTTTTGTGACATGGCAGAAAGTCAATCTCTGACAACCCCCTCTTCTTGCCCATTCCCCCGGAGAGCCCACGCCAATCACCTACAGCTGGGGAAATATCCCAGGGTGACTGTTCCTGTTCACTGACCTGGCCATGTGCAGCATGGGCTCCATGATGTTATAGCCAGTCATCGCGCTGCACTCGTAGAAGACAGCCTTGTACTCCTGCCAGAGAGCACAGCAAGCACCCATGTTGGCGGCCAGCTCTCCCCCACCATTCACTCACACCCCTGGGAGGTGGCCCACCCTCGCTGCTGGGAACTCTGCCGAGAGCAGCTGGGGGCAGGAGGGTGTCAGCATTGGGGGCCCAGGCAGAATGTCCGAAAAGGAACACTGGGGGAGCTATCTGGGAAGAGAAAACATCTGCCCAGGGTACTTGGATTCCCTTACCTTTGTGTGGCGGAGTCCAGAAGATGGGGAACACCTCTGAAACCCTGCCTCCCCCCCAGGGGCCAAGGTACCAGTGGGCATGCAGACGCAGGGAGCGAGGAAGGAGGCAGGACGATTTTGCAGAGCATGCATTAGGGGAGTCCTCAAATGGGAAAACAGCCATGCATGCATGCTCCCCTCAGAAAGACTGAGCATCACTGTAAGGAGGCGTCAAGCCTCAAGAGAAATACATGAGCGTGCCTCAAGGGCCGTTGTCTGCCACATGCTGGCCACCACCTCATCCTCCCTGGTACCAGAGGGACCTTGGAACATGTTTGCATTGGAGAAACAGGGGGCAGGGGGGGAGGGAAGGTACCATGCTGGGAAATGGCTCCAAGAAGGGCTTCCTGCCAGCCAGGCTGCCCTGCTTAGAGCGGGAGGGAGGCTGCAGAGCAGGTCGAGCAGCAGAGCACAGAGTCACACCTTCGCCAGCCTTTCCCCCTCCACCTTGGGCACATTCCGGGTCTCTCTCTGCGCAGCATCCATTTTATTTCCAAGCAGAAAGACCACAGCTCCATCCTCGATACCTTCCTGCAAAAGAAACAGAGTAAAGCACCCTAGAAACTCAGCTGAGGGAGGGAAATATCTTGGAGCAGATCCTGTTCCAGCTCATGCAAACAAGACCTTCAGTGGCAGCAGGATCAGGCTCTTTAGCTCATTAAAGGGCCATTCCTCAAATAGCCCCAGGGATTTGTGGAAGGAAGCTTAAACTACAGGAATGTATTTCAAAAGTTTGGTATGTACAGCTGGGATGCTGAGAGAGGGGAGACAGGACATAAGTTAGTCTCTGGGAAATAACAAGCCTAAAGAAAAGCAGTTTGCCCCATAGGTGTTCGGAATTTAAGCTCAGGCAGAGCTTCTTATTAAGTTCAATAATTTTTGTGTGTATGTGCGGTACTATTCGTCTGATGTGCTGTCCTAAACTCAACCATCCCTTGCTGAAAATCCACTGGCTAAGCAAGCTAAGCAACTTTCAACTCTTGTATAGGGTCTCTGTAGGAACTGTTATTCCTAGGTGATTCCTGGAGCCCATTACCTTTGGTAAAACTCCCTCTAGTTCCACTGGCTCACTAGAACATCACCAGAGTAAGGACTGCAGAACGGGGCTCCAAGTTATTTCCAAATTTGACTGCCCTGGATGACTTACAGTACTTGAACAGCTTCAAAGCAAGATAAATACTAAGATGGTGAAAGGAAAAGAAGAGAGATTATTAAAAGTTACAGATTTTGGGTGCTTTGATTTTCTGTGTGCTCAGTTTAACCTTCCTGAAAGGAGCTTGATTTTCAGCGGCTGGTTAGTTTTGAAAATCTTAACCTTTGATCCTTTAGAGTCCAAAGAAATAGCTAAGTGTTGTTCCCTACCCCACCCTACCCCCAACAGGCCTGTGGAAGTTAATAATATTAGAAACCTCCAACCTATGCTTACTCATTTCATTTAGATCTTGGTTTCTGAGACGCGGCACAATCAAAACAAAACCACCCTTAACAATTTCCCTTCAGCTCTGAGTCATCTACACACAACTTACTTAAATTAAACAGACAGTAGTTTTTGTCTCCACTAGCAGATACAAGCCACAGATGAATGCTTTTATTGAGAGTTTGGAAATAAAAAGCAGGGGGGCAGACTACGGTATCAATATACAGTCACCAAATAAAAAAGAACGGGTGGGGGGAATCAACTGTTAAACTTGAAGCAAACGAGGAAAAAAAAAATAAGCTATTACTAATATTTCAGTCTCATCTAGCCATCTCAAAGCAGAGTCAGGATGTGATCATGCGAAGCGCTGTGCATGCATGCTGCAGGTCTGAGCCTAAACGCACCAGGGCCGTCTCCCTTTCCTGTGCATAGGCTGGACACCAGGAGATCTTGCCTGAGCAGAGGTGTGATGTGACCACGTTTAGGAGACGTTGCCAATGCACGTGGGCTGCTTACAAACACACACTACTGTTTTGGCAGGTCCCACCACCTTCTGCCATAGAAACAGCCCTCCCTCATTTAATGGGCTACCACTGGCTTTGGTATCTTCAACAAGAAGCCCCTGGTCCCAAACTGACTACCACAGGCAGTACCCATAGCATCTGCTTTGGTAATTCATCTTCCCATGGTCAACAGGACCTCCTGGGGCATCGGAGAACGTCGCTCCCAGACAGACTGCTGGAGCTGCTCTGCAGCAAGGCAGCGGCAGCACCACCAGCATTAGAGGGCCGAGGCCCAGCTCTCACCTGGACGCTGCTCATCCAGTTCCGCACCGCTGTGAAGGAGCACTCGGCCGTAATGTCGTACATCACCAGAATCCCATCTGCCTTCCGGAAATACTGCTTGGTAATGCTCCGAAACCTGAGCCCAAATGAAACCAAAGGCACTCTCAGAACCACGGCTGTGTAATGACAAGAAGCAGAACAGGATTATCTGTCTTTTAGTGCAGGCTCTCTGCAAGGCCTGGCAGCCCCTGTGTGTGAGATGTCCCCTGGGGCTGGTGTGTACAGGCTGGCGACAGACAGGTCAGATCCTTGCACCTTTGAGGCAGGCCAGGCAGCCATGGGTAAGCAGGAGTCTTTCCAAACGCATGGTGCTGAGAAAGCAGGAAGACCTTCGCAGGTCAGGAGGAAAGAAACAGAAGAATCTGTTTAGGTGGGACAGGAAAAAGGAATTGCCCATAAAATTAGGGTTAGAAGATCAGGTTCGAGACCATCTAAGGAACCTGAAGGTGCACAAGTCCATGGGACCCGATGAGATCCATCCGCGGGTCCTGAAGAAACTGGTGGATGAAGTTGCTAAGAATTTGAGAAGTCGTGGCAGTCCAGTGAAGTTCCCACTGACTGGAAAAGGGAAAACATAACCCCCATTTTTAAAAAGGTAAAAAGGAAGACCTGGGAAACTACAAGCCAGTCGGTCTCACCTCTGTGCCTGGGAAGATCATGGAACAGATCCTCCTGGAAGCTATGCTAAGGTACGTGGAGGACAAGGAGGTGATTCGAGACAGCCAGCATGGCTTCACCAAGGGCAAGTCCTGCCTGACCAACCTAGTGGCCTTCTATGATGGAGTGACTACATCAGCGGACATGGGAAGGGCTACCAGATGTCGTCTATCTGGACCTCTGTAAGGCCTTTGACACGGTCCCCCACAACATCCTTCTCTCTAAACTGGAGAGAGATGGATTTGATGGGTGGACTGTCTGGTGGGTGAGGAATTGGTTGGATGGTCGCATCCCGAGGCATAATGCCTGGATGGAGATCGGTGACAAGTGGTGTCCCGCAGGGGTCCGTATTAGGACCAGTACTGTTTAAGATCTTCATCAATGACATAGACAGTGGGATCGAGTGCACCCTCAGCAAGTCTGCAGATGACACCAAGCTGAGTGGTGCGGTTGACATGCCT
>NW_009206573.1:28849-31612 GCF_000690835.1 Fulmarus glacialis | reverse complement strand
GAAATAGTGAACAGTGGTGGCTGAGAAGGTCTCTGCTTGGTCCTGACACCAACAAGCTGCTGACATGAATGGAGCAGCTCCAGAGGGATGATACGATAGGCTCAGGGAGACATCGTTATCTGGATTTACGCCACCCAAGTGTGGGCATTTAAAATCTCTTCTCTGCAGGCGCTGGACTCCCTCTATTCAGTATGAATATCTCACTAGGTTTTCACCTGGGCACCTCAGCTGGATGCCTAAAGCTGGGGCCAGTGAAGCATGAAAAAGAAAATGATCAGGGGGATGGAACGCCTCTCCTATGAAGAAAGGCTGAGAGAGTTGGGGTTGTTCAGCCTGGAGAAGAGAAGGCTTCGGGGAGACCTTATTGTGGCCTTTCAGTACTTTTTAGCAGGGCCTGTTGTGACAGGACAAGGGGGAATGGTTTTAAGCTAAAAGAAGTTGGATTTAGACTAGATATAAGGAAGAAATTTTTTATGATGAGGGTGGTGAAACACTGGCACAGGTTGCCCAGGGAGGTGGTAGATGCCCCATCCTTGGGAACATTCAAGGTCAGGTTGGACGGGGCTCTGAGCAACCTGATCTAGTTGAAGATGTCCCTGCCCATGGCAGGGGGGGTGGACTAGGTGACCTTTAAAGGTCCCTTCCAACCCAAACTATTCTATGATTCTATGATTCTGATAAAAATGGAAAAGAATGGAAAAAACATGACCTTTCTCTAGAGTCTGGAAGAATCTGCAGACTAAGCTGTACCACAGTATAAACTAGGCGTGCATAATGTCTGCCCCAGTGCTGCCAAAACAGCAATTAAGATCTCAGCATCAATACAGTCTCTTTCCAGTTTTGAATCTATAAAGCAATGCCATCATACATAAAATCAGCAGTTAGACACAATTTCCAGGAGAAACTCCCACCAGACATCTACTTTGTCCTGTGGGAACCAGTTAGAATGACAGACTTGTATTTTGGGAATAAATTCCAACAACAACAACAAAACAACCCCAAAATGTAAAATCTGTAAGCAGTTTGTGACAGGGCCATGATATAACCGCATTGATTGCAAACTGATAGAATTAAATGCAACACAAGTACTGAGATCTCACTGGAGAGCTGTGTATTTCAGCCCTGCACAGGATAACAAGCTCTCCTATTCTATTAAAAGCCAAGAAAACCTACAGCAAGTAGTGACCCTCCTGAACTCTTCAGATGATTGCCTGCAGCCTGTTCTTTCTCACTACAATAAGGGCATGGCATTCTGGCAACTACCCAACTGAGAAAGCACAGACTATCTTTGGCAGTCAAGGTACACCTCTGGAACTACAGGCCAGGCTAGATGCTCCAGAAGAAACACCAAATGTAGTGTGCACCGGTCTCAGG
The DNA here is from genome assembly GCF_000690835.1 of Fulmarus glacialis. Lineage (NCBI taxonomy): Eukaryota > Metazoa > Chordata > Aves > Procellariiformes > Procellariidae > Fulmarus > Fulmarus glacialis. Next base: position 30,238 of record NW_009206573.1, on the reverse strand, counting down.
GAAGTCACCAAGGAGTTCTCCCTGCACGCTCCAAAGGGTTCCTCTATCTCTTCCATGGGATATTCACAGTTGGACACCTCCAGTTAGAAGTAATTAGTATTTCTCTAGAAGTAAGAAAAGCTTTTGCTTCTTCCCAGGTCTCCTATTCAGTATCAGCACTGAGCCAAGTTCTCTCTTGGAAGTACACGTCTAAGACCTGCTAATGGTGCAGGGGCCTACCCTAAAGGTCCTTCTGCAGAGACAATTAATCTTGAATTTGGCCTTTGATGCAATCTGGCCTCAGTAAAATGTCACACTTCATGTCATAACAACTCCCCTTACTGGTCAGCTTCAGCACTGAAATAACCACAGGAGTCCCTCAAAAATCATTATTTCTTCAGCATGAAGCTTGATTTTGGAAGAAATAGTTTGCTTTTCAGTAGATACTCCTACTTAGTGCACTCCCACCATGAGAGTCTGCATGGTCTAGCTGACTAAGGTAGGCAGCATCATTACTCTGTTGGCACAGCTCAGGATTATAATATTCCCATGACCTCGGCTGCCTCCTGAAGGCCTGCTCCCATAACATATTTAGCCCAAAATACCCAGTACTTATTTTTGCCAGGCTCTTGAGGTTAACAGCCCCCTTGAAACAGCTTTTCATCTTCAGCTTCAAACTGCATCCTAAATAAAGTCTAATTTACATGAAGGTAGTGGTGGGCCTACATCTCTAGTAGCAGATGAGGGTCAAGTGTGTCCTCTACTACTCTGATCCTCACCAACAGTGCAGGTAACATCTAGTGAGGGCCCATGCTTTTGAAACTAGAGGCCTTCAAATGGAGAACCTGTATTCACTGTGGCAAAAAGCTACACTGCCCTTCTGCCAAGGATTATCACTTCCACGAGTCTATCAGCAGAAAGGACAGTGGAAGGGGCCAGTAACCTCACTGACAGAGTCCATCGGAATAGTTCAAATCACAGGTCAAGCTAATTCAGCTGGCTTTGTCTGAGTCAGATCTGGAAAGGTTCACATACTCCTTTCCACCCTCTGAACAGCAAGTGGTGGTGAGCAGCTGGGGACAGCAGTAGCACCAACTGAATCTGAGAACAGGATGTCTATCCAGAGCCTTTGTTTCTATCCTAATCTGCAGCCCTGTCCTGCAGCTTTTCCCACAAGCAGGCTGATACAGGAGAGCTCTGAGGGTTAGAGAAGCTTCAAATCCCATACCGTACAGTGATTTATGGATAGACTATCTGAAGCCACAAGCATGCGTGTCAGACATATGGAAAACTACTTTTTCATCAGTCCTTTCCCTGGGCCCCGCTTCGCAGCCACAGCTTCAGGTTCAGCACTGGAATAGCTACTGCGACCTCTCTGGTCCTTCTGAAGCTAACAATTTTCCCAGAGAC
>NW_009206573.1:0-28818 GCF_000690835.1 Fulmarus glacialis | reverse complement strand
TTTCCCTTTCCTCCTATTTCCTACACTGAGACTGGCAGTAGGACATCCTCGCAGAAATTGCTTACCTTTCTTGTCCAGCTGTATCCCACAGCTGTAAGGCAACCTGGGTGTTATCCACCATCAGACTCTTCACCTGGTAATCAATACCTGTCAGGAAGGTAACAATGATCATAAGAAAGGATGATGAGAGAGCAGCTTGCCATTGCAAGGCCAATGGCCAAGATCAACACTATTTAGTTCAGGGAAATTGCAAGATTGATTCGAAATTGGGCAAAGGACCATCTTTACCTTTAGTTTGGCTAAAATACAGGCAAAAATTGTGTGTCCAGGCTGACCTTCCCACCCTTCCTAGCCAGATGAGTCAGAAACCCTGTTACTTACCGATAGTTGCATTGAGCTCAGCCAAGAACCTGTCATAGCAGAAGCGGTGGATGAAGGAACTCTTCCCAACACCGGAGTTCCCTACAAACACCACTTTAAAGATGCGGTCTGGGGAACAGCTGGCTGGTTCCAGTGCCTGGAGCTACAATGGAAGAAAGGGATGCAGTTTTGAAAAGCCCAGCTGCAGACTGTGCTTTGATTTAGGCATTGGACCCCTGCACTATAAACCTATGGAGCTCTGGAGAAATCCTCAAGTCCCTGGTAGCAGGTGTTTAAGGAAGAACCCCAAGTAATTAGACTCACCCTGGTTTCGGTGCCAACAGGCTGTCCTCTAGGAGGCAATGGAGCATCATCTAATCCATCGGCATTTTTTCTACAGTCGGCATCACCCTTCAAAGTCATCTTCAACCACTCAGCATCTGCTGCCAATGACCATCTCTCCTTGTCTCTGCTCTTCTCTCTGAAGTTTGTGCTGCCTCCTTCTCCTGTCTTCAGCCATGTCCCATTGCCTGGGAAGTATTTACAGTTCTTTCTGTTGGGTTCTTCCACTGCCACATCCACTGGAAAGGTGAAGGGAAGGTCCGCAGAGGCCAGTTGTCTGTATTAAAGCCCACAGACACCACAAATAGGGTGGGAGAGTGGGGGGGGAAGGGGAAGAGGAGGAGGTTGCAAATTCCCAAAACAACCAATGCAATCCAATTAGTGCATATGCAACGCTTGCAGGAACTCTACTTCATACATACAGTCCCCATATACCCTGTGACTAAGGCATCAGCAGCACCCTTTTTTTAAAGAGAGACAGCTCACCTGAGCTATGCTGTATGCATATGTGCCAACATATATTCCATTAATTTTACTAAAAATTCCCACCTTCTGGATTTTTCAAGGATTCTTTGCCTCCCACTTCCCCCAATACTAAAAAAATGAGGCAAAACATACAAAGGTGGCAACAGGAAAAACATTTTAAAAAAAACAAACAAAAAAGCAACAACCCCCCCCTCTATTTTTGTCACCAAATACAACACAAAAAGAAGTAACAAAGGTTTTGAGGTTAGTGAAAAGGGTTTTGACTGCAGGCAGTAGGGCGAGGGCTGGCTGATGTGCACGCATGTTACTGCCCTCTGCTGAAAGCACACAGCCGTGCTCCAGGAAACCAGCCCATCGCTCCCAAACACTGCTGTAGCAGAGTCTTACTGAGTTCAGGCAGCAGGAACCTGCCACAGGTGTGCAAACTGCAGTGAGAATGCTCACACCAGGTCACTTTGCCTGGTGGTGGCTCTGCTCTGACCTGCATCCACGTCTGGCCCGAGGTAAGGGAGCCAGGACCTGAAAGATGTTTGGTTTATAAAGCTTCCAGCCAGCCACGCTGCGCTCTCAAAGGCAAGAAATCCCCAGGACCCCTGCCCAAGCTGTGGTAGCGGGGAATAGGTGTTGCACTGACTGTGCTTACACAAGAACAGGCTGATGCACTTTGTTCACTGCGGGTAGAGCTGACAAGGTAAGTGGAGAAACAATCTTCAGAAGAACAGCTAGAATAACCGATTTAAACTACTGGAATCATTTTTGAGGAGCAAGGCAGCATCTTAGCTCTGCCTTGGCTTTCCATGGTTAAAGAACTAGGTGAAGGGAGTGAGAAGGCTTAGAACTCAAAGGGCTTTATCCACCACAGGTATCTCCATTGCCTTCATTGGCCACCAGATTGCATTTGGAAGCAAATTAGAGACCAGAGGCTTACTACAGTCAATCTCTTCAGAGGCAGCGCATCCCACCTCTCTCTGCAACATTTTTCTCTTGCTACTAGTGCAGGAATCAAGGCAACAACTCTCTTCTCTCACTCCTGCGAGTACACCTCATCAGGGCTGCAAAATTCACCTGCTGCCACGCCTACACTTTCTCTGAGAAAGGGAGCCCACATTCCTGGTTGTCCTCCCTCTATCTGCCCCAAATGCCAGCCCAGAGCCAGGCCAGCTGGAACCTCTCCCCATGGAAAACAGACACATCCTCCCAGGCTCAGGGGAACGGCCCCATCTCCCAGGGCTGGCAGGAGTCACAGCAATGAGGGGCTGAGACTCAAAAGCCTCTTCAGGGGGAGGGGGGTGTGGGGAAGGGACAAACACAGAACTTTCTGAACAGTGACACCAGATCTAATGGATTTTATTCATGTTTCTAAAGCAATGTGGTGTGATACAGCACTGGGACAGAGACAGGTCCAACAAATACTTAGAATCATAGAATCATTAAGGTTGGAAAAGACCTCTAAAATCATCGAGTCCAACCGTCAACCCGGTACCACCATGCCCACTCAGCCATGTCCCTAAGCGCCACATCTACACGTCCTCCCCTTCTCACATCACCCTCACTGCCAGACTTCTCCACCTGTTAAGTCTTTCCAGTGGGTTTATGCCAGCAGCAGCTAGCAGGATCTTTGCAAGAAATAGCTGGGGAGGAGAATGGGAGAACTTGGTCGTTTGATCCCATGGTTAGTAGGTCGGCCAGTCACACAGCCATGAAAGAGCTCTGCCTCAGACCTATCCAAGCAACCTCCCAGCCTGGGCTCAAGAATCAGCCCTGCTCCACCTGGTTTTCCATCAGGAGCCTGAAGGCCCTTCAGCCCAGGAGCCTGAAGCTCAATTCTTAAATGCCACTACCAGAACTGCAAGCATTAAGGGTGAGTTGAAGTTGGAAGAAACTCTGAGCCTAGACCTATGTCTCTGATTGGCACCAGGAGAAACTGGGAAGCGGTGGAACCTTCTGCAGAGACCTGGTAGGAAACAGGGAAGCGTGCTGCCTTTAAAACATGTTTGGGGCCAGCAGTTGCAGGGGGAGATCCAGCTCCAAGCCAGGTCAGGGCTGGGCTGGCCTCTCCTGCCTCTCAGAGGAACGAGGCTTTCGGCCACTACCAGTGTGCTGGTCACACAACTAGTTCGCAAGGGCTGATGCTTAATGCCAGCACAGTTCAGGCAAGCAGGCATAGGTGGGTATTGAAGCCACTGTACAGTTTGCATGTAGAATGTGGCAGGGGGGGAAGGCCTTGGCCACACAGACATGTTCGCCTGCCCTGGCTGAAGGGGAGGCCTGGTGTGCCAGGTGAGCGTCTGCATAGGTGTGGAGGGAGATGGGCAGGATGAACCCACCTGGAGCTGGGCCCTCTCCTTGGGGCTTTCAGCTGCCAGAAAGAACACAAGCCTTGTGCAACTCCTGCCCTCTCCCATGCCCCAGGGATATGGGCTCTGGCATGAGGCGCCAGTGGACAGGATTTCTGCCCGAGGAGGAACTGGCACACTTGGGAGATGATCCAGTCATTTTAATGGAGCTGCCTGACTCGGTCAGAGGCAGCGTTTGTGACTCCCATCCCATGAACGCTCCCATAGCTTCTGATGGCATTTAGGTTTGCTCACCCATTGCTGCAGGTAGAAGCAGCCCAGAGGGGGGCCACCCCCCTGTGGAAATTAGCTTCACGCTGAGCAAACACGACCTGATGCCAAAAGCCAGCTAGAGCCACAGTTAAGCTGCACCCCCCCTGCTCCCAAAACCAGCCAGCACCAAGGTGGGAGAACTAGACACAGGACACAGCTTGACTGACAGGGTGCTCCAGTGGGCACAGACTGACACCACGAACACAACACAGACGCCCATCTAACCGTTTGACCAGCTTGTCGTCCAGCAGGTAACTGCCTAGCACTGACCCTTTCTTCAGCAGGGGCTTTTTGCTCTGTGGCGCCTGGAAGTTGAAAAGAGAAGGGATGAAGAACGCGATTAGGACCCAGGAACCTGACCAGCCCCGGTTCAACCACTCGCCACCTCCGCAGACCGCTTCGGGGAGGCAAGGCTGGAGCCCTTGCAGCCCCGCACCATGCAGTGGTAGCACCCTGCTAGGCTTGAACAGAGGTGAGCACAGGGCTTGCTTTTCTCAGTTCAGCTCGTTTAACTCATGCAAGAAGGCATCACTGATGCTGTTTTCCCCTTTGCAACAAAATCCATCAAAAATGGCGGTGCCCCAAACTGAACTCTCCCTCCAGCCAGCCAGAGCTTTCATTTCTGCGGCTTGTTCTCCACTTGGTCTCACAGCTGAATCCCTCTTTCCCCACCTGCCTTTTTATTATGGTGATGTTTTGTGGGACAGACCAATTGCCCCTTCCTCAGAAGGCACTAGTACCCCTCCTCCACCGGTACTCACCCAGAACTGCACATGCACCATAGGAAAGACAGGAGACTGCTCTGCAAAGCGCAATGCACATGCTCTGCCTTACACGAATATCCCTCTCCATGCTTTCCTCCTACTTACCTCGGACTACACACTTCCTACAGCCAGTGTTTACCAGCTCCCCAGAGAAGGAGAAAGCAGGACAACTCCTCTCACAACCCTCTTCCCCACATACAGCAGTTTTGTCATCCCCAACAGAGTCAAAGATGAGCAACTTGCCCAAGATCACACAGGAAAAGCTGTGGCAGAGAGAGGGTCGACCTGCCAGCTCCCCCCAATGCCATGCTAAAGCCTAGTCTCCCCCCACCCCAAGACTGGCTAACTGCTGTGGCTACCCACACAAAACACGAAGTGAGAGACAGCGTGGCAAGGTGCTCACTGCCTCGGCGCTGGGGGAAAGGGAGATGTACTCGCTCTGTAAGTCTGGAGATTTCTGACACGTCCTCACAAGTTATTTCTGGAGGTAAAGGTGGGGCAAGAAAAGTTTGCAGCCTGCCAGATCTGCCCCTGCCAGCAGTTTTGAACTGACCAAACACCTGCAGGCAGCTCTGGACAGGCCTTCCTTCGTGCTGCCCACAGCCCAGGGGAGGACCATGAAGATTATTTCTTCAATAACCCCTGGCTTATTTTAAAAGGCAAAAAATTAAGAAGCTGCTCTGTTGGACAGAACTCCCAGGACACCTTTACCGCAATGCAGTCCAACAAAAGGAGACATTCTGGACTCCACAGAGGACCTCACCCAACTAGGAACTTTGAGGGGAAAAAAAAACCCCAAAACATTTTTTACATATAAAACTGGTGTACAAGAAAAGCTCCAGCCACAGAAACAATCCAGCACTGAGAAGCTCACAACTGTGGAGCATGTATCTTCCAACACACACAAAGGACCCCCAAGTGCATAGCGACCCTTCAGTCAACACTGATATCAGGCCGTGGTTCAGCCAACCAGTGGCTCTCCAGTGGGGATGGGGGAGGAAGGTTTCAGGGTTTGAGTAGGTTCACTCAAGGGCACTCTCTAGACACACAGAAACAAGGAAATCACGTTACAGCCCACTGGAGCTGAGTCGCAACCTTCAAGTCACCTGCGGAGCAAAGGGGCTCCCAGGTAACCTGCTTCGGCACCACCCTACCTGCAGAGGAAACAGCCTGCAGAGTACATACCTGGGTAAGAAAGGAGAAACAACGGGGCACGTTTTGCCATTGGTTCTGCCATGCTTTATTGGCCTGCCAGGTTTGTGTAACATCTGGCTTTTCACTGGGATGGTAAAGGGACAGACGCGACATCACAGCTGTACAACACACGATGGCAAGGATTCCACAGCAACAGCAGCACAGGTACAAGCATTTTGGATGGGAAAGATTCTGGTTTATCAGTGGGACAGGAAAAATTCTGTTTTATCAGTGAAATACAAATACATGTCCAACGTAGTCAAAGTCCCAAAACACTCTTCATGATGAGCAGACACGAAATTTGCTCTGTCAACATACAGCATGCAAGCATAACTCCATAGCCAGATGAGTCATGGGTGTGAAACGGAACCCGCAACCCCTGGGTCTTAAAAGCACCCAGCAGTGGTTTGCACACAGGCAGAAATAGCCACACATTGCTATCTGTGACCTACTCACCGGGGCAAAACAGTGCCCCACAGTGCCCTTGGACCAGGGTCTGCCCACCCTGGCAAGGCTGGGAACTCTTATGAAGAGCAAGGTATTAAGCTGGGCACTGAGAAGTGCAAAGGAGCAGCAGCTGGGTTGCTATCAGCCACATACAGCCCAACTCCTCCTCCCAACCACTTCAAAATCTTTGCTATGGAAGAACCACTGTTCATCACACCTTCATTTCACAGAAATAACACAACTCTTCCCAGCACTAACAGAGGGTTAAGTTAAGGCCTTGGGTTTCTTTTTAGCCTGTAAAAGCATTGGCAGAGAGTGTCACACACTAGGGATTCCCATGAGAAGGCTGGACTCTCCTTTTTGCTTCTGCAGGGAAGTATTGCTATTTTCTCTCCCCCTTACAGTGGGACAGGCTGGGCAGCAGATCTTCTGCAGGTGTATGACGATAGCAGCATCTCTGCAATCCCTTGGAGCCCTACTTTCTGGTGGACTGAAACGAGAGTGGCCAACAAGATGTCCTGGCTGACAAAGGAAAAAACTTCAGAACAGGCCCAGCATGACACAGCCTTGCCAGAGGAGCAATGGTGGTAGGAGGAGTTCACCCTGCTGCCCCATCCCTACTGCCAGCACAGGCAGAAGGGAGAAAGCAGGTCCTCCATACTATGACTCTCTCTGCTAGGCTCTCTCTTAGGTCCACCTGCAACTGTCACGTTTCAGAGCAGCCCTGAGCAGATCCTAGCAGGTGAAAAGGAGAGGAGAATAGAGGAGAAGCAGACAAGCTTTGCACACACAGAGGTACATACCTCCACGGGCTACCCGCCCCTCCCACAGGAACCCAGAAGCTGATGAAGCACTACACATGGAAAGAGGAGAACAAACGATTTTCTTTGCCTGCTCGCACCAGACTCTGCTACAGAGTGACTGTGTTTATTACTTCTGCAAGAGGGAGCAGGAAGCTCTGGTGCACACACACATACTTAGCAGCTTTAAAAATGAAATCTTTCAGATTTCAGAAACACACACACAAAGGCACACACCTCACCTCCATCCAAAACAGTTACTGAAGTTGTTTTACACAGCTGCTGCTCCACTTGGAGGAGAACTCCAGCCTCTCCCCCAGCAGGGCATCTTGTCCCTTATCTGGGCACGATCCCTGTGCTTCCTTCCGTGTTCCCTTACACACCAGCTAGAAAGTCTCTCACAGCCTACCACTGCCTGTCCTCACTGCAAGGCAGCTACTTCCAGATCTTCAGGTGGGGCATGGTGGCAGAGCAGGCAAAGACACATGGTGGCAGGGATGGGTCCAAGAAGAGCACAGAGCAGCCCTGCCAGTGACATTTGGGAACACAAAGACTTTTTCATGAAAAAATAGTAAGAATTAAAAGTAGGTCACGTATTCGTACTTATCTTGGAGATTGGGAAAGGCCAGAGATGGAGTTGACTGTTCCAGATGTCAGAGGTCCCCTGCTTTCTCCTAGCCCTATGACACAAGGCTCACTACTGCACCTCCACCCCAGCAGAGTTCACAGGAATGAGGAGCTGCCCCAGAGGAACATCTGAAAACATCTGCTACAAACCCAAGGGATCAGAGAAACTCCAAAACCTTCCCATTCTCCTCCACCCCCAGTCAGTCGGGGGAATCCGTCTTCTTCCTCACCACCCAGCTCCAGGGATGCATCCAGCTTCACTTCCCTCCTTGCATGTCCCTAGTGCCTGTCACAACGCACAGACCCCACGTGTGCAGCAGGCAGCACCCACTGCAGCCCTGCACAGGGCTGCGTGACAGTCACAAGCTAATGCGCCTTGGATTAAACCTGGGCAGTTGGCAACAGCAACCAGAGGAGCTCATCTCCAGCACAGGCAGAGGGGTGCTGCGAAGTCTGTATTAAGCACCACACTGGGCCTGATGAGCTCAGGTCATTGTCCCCCGTGGAAGTGACAGGCCCCCGAGTGGCAACAGCAACAGCAGCAGATGAAAGGAGGGTGGTTGGGAATTAGGATTTTCTTTCTTAGACTAACCAGCTTCTTGGCTTCAAAAGCGTCTCGCTCATCTCGAAGTTTCTTATTCATATCTCTGCTCCAAAGGAAGACACAGGAGAGACACAATGAAGCACTCATCAAAAATGGAGTAAAGACCAACATTTGAAAGCTAAAACAGAAAGGGAGCTTGGGACACAGATAAAGATGTTGGGACATCTTGGGATCCCAACTTGGCCAGACATGTTGGGATTTCCATGTATCCCAGCTCAGGTAATGGGCTCCACATGGTCCCCTCAGCCAGCAGCAAAGACTAAATCCCTTCAGCAGAGGGTTTACTTGGTGAAATAACACAGCCTGTACTCTGCCAGAGCTGGCCAGATTGCACAACTCTGGACGTAGAAAAACAAGCAGTGTCTACGCAATGCTTGAATACACTCCCATAGCTTTCTGTAGGAGAAAGAAGTACAGTCCTGAAACCCCAGCCCCTTACATGCACAAGAGCTCAGCATTTCCCCCCAGCCCTGTTCTTACCTGAGGAGCTCCAGCTGCCGCAGAAGGCTTTGTTTCTCTTTCTGCATGTTCTTGGAGACTCTAAACACATCCCTGGGTGAAAGGGATTTTAAAAGGGGAAATAAGTTAATGGGAGAGGAAATACAAAGATCCCTTTCTCAGGAACACTCACGGTGTTTTCAAAGATAAGGGCCTGCCTTATACTAGGAGGATTCAGAGGAAGCAGCACTGCCGCAGGAGCTGGGATGGCTGGGTTTACCCCAGCTCTCCCGCTCTCCTCCAACATGAGGGCAGGCAACCCATTTTCTCCTTTCACACTCCAGTTTCCTCAGCTGCTAGAGATGGGAAGGATGCTCACTGCCATCTGGATCTGAAATATCCCAATGTTCTAGCTAAGTATTATTAGATTAAGCCCAGAAACAGGAACACAAGTGATTAGAAGAGGATCTGTAGGAACTTTATAGAGGCAATGGTGAACTGAAAAAATAACATGAAGCAGAAGCCTCCTTTAGGCTGAGGAACATCTGTATTTTTTACAGTGCTTTTCTAGCCAAATATCAATGAACATATTCATTTCCCACTAAAGGCAGGTGGGAGCTAGCAGTATCACTCCCTGTTTAGGCCCATAAGACCACTAGGATGTTACTTCTTTTCCTCAAGAAAAGACAGGCAATCCTCTGACGAGACCAAGGCTTCTAATTAGAGATCCTTATTCTTTAACTACTTGCCCACCCCTTCCTTCTCTGCCTGGGTCCCTGCCCTGACACCCCCTTCCCTGCCCATTCCCACCTGTCCTTCTGCTCTTGCTCAAGCTGAGCCTCTTTCTGGAGCTTCTGTAATTGCCCCTTCACCACCTCCAGCTCCCATTTGCTCTTCTCCAGCTCTTCCAGCAGGTTTTCATTCAGGTGCCGAAGCCTTTCGTTCTGCACACGGGTCTCCAGCTGCTCTGAGTTCAGAGACTGTAGCTGATGTTCCAGCTGCAATGCAAGAGGAGGAGGGGTTAAACACAGAGAGGAAGGGTTTTGTGCTACAACCATGCCTGTAAAAACAGGCTGAAAAAGCAGATGTAAACAACGAGGCAGAAGAGAGGTAAACACAACTTAGGTCTACAGGACCACCAGCGGCATTGAGAAGGTGAATTGGAAGCAATTATTTCTCATCATGCCAGCACTGGGGAGCAAGCAATGCAATTAGTCAGGCATAGCTGAGGAAATGCTTCAGGCAGAGTGAGGAGCTTGCTGCTGTCAGGCATTGTAGAAATCAGGAGGACTGGAAAAATTTGGGCAGAAGGAAGGGTGTGTTTGTCGGGACTTATTAAACACAGTTGTTGAAATGCATCCTTTAGTTTGGGGGCTTCCTGAGCCCATGGCAGCTGAAAGGGGGATATATCAAGGTGCTAGGGGTATCTCACACTACACCTGGAAAGTCAAGTGATTGGGTGGCCTTTACTACTATTGGAGACAGGACCTTGGGCTAGAGATGTTGTTTAAAGGCCACTAGGGCACAGCCACACTCTAGGCAGCACAAGACCCCACCACAACTAACAAGCCTGATTTGGGAAGTTTAAAGCCTGCTGTGATGTACTCAACCAGTGATGTGATTCCTCACAAATGTGTTAAAGACAGATGCAGCAGTCAAACTCGCCCATCTCAGATGGCAAGTAGGGCATCGCAAGAAGGATCATACCGACACTTCAGTATCTAGCCACACCAGCTAACCAGGGCCCTCTGCTGACGCTGGTGCTACGCAGAAATTGTGGTACCCATCTGAGAACTTAGAGCCTCAAAATAAAATTATACAGTCCATGCTTGCAACCAGAGAGGAGCACCAGGAACCAGTTCTGACCAGTATAGTAGGTGGCAGAGTCAGCCTCCACATTTATACCTTCAGCTTGCCTTTTCTCTCAGCCTACCTTCTCCCCCTCTCAAAGGGAAAGTAAAGCAGCACACGGTGGCACAAGATAAAGTGCTTTTTTCTTGCTACCCTGCTCTCTGCCAGCACACACATACAACAGTCGTGAGCAGGAGAGAACAGAGCTGACCTTTCCTAGGTTCCTTGAAACACACGGCCCACATCTCTCCCCACTGAGGCTACAAGCACAAGTCACACCCAGCTTCGTCTGGAGACTTCCAGTCCTTTGGACATCAGGGAAAATTTGAGCATGACCACTTATGCTGAGCAGTGGAGTTGAGACTAAGAAACAGCAACCCCAGCCCACAGCCTTTGGATCTTTCAATAGGCCAGGGGACAGGCTTTAAGTAAAGCACCTGCCCCTCCCTAAGAAATCTCTATCACACACAACTCTCCCGTTTATGTTGTCTGTACTTGAAAGCGATATCGTAGAACACCACGATCACAATACTGGTCTTGCACCACAAGGGGGACCTGATTATCCACATAACTCTGAAGCTTGTACTAAGCTAAGAGCATCAGAAATGTCCATTCGAGTAAGAATAAGTGTCCCTGTAGCCCAGTACTCCACCTTGACCTATAGCAAGAGGAGAAAACCTAGGAAGAGCATGCCTGGACACCTAACTATGGTCCATTCCCCTCATACACCCCCAGCATCTATGATCCCTGGACTAGCGATGTTACAGGCCACATCCCTGGCTATTCCTCCGTTTAATAAACATTTACGAGCCTGTTGTCCATTTGTTTGTCCGATACGTTTTTGAACTGCTGACACGGCCTGCCTCCTGTGGCAAAAAATCCTGAAGTTCACCAATATTTGTGTGAAGAAGTACGTTCTTCTAAATCAAATTCATACTGGTCTTACTAAGTGTCCCTCTCCTCTGCTGTTGCTGGATTTAGGGAATAACAGTTCTATGTGGATCTCATCCACACCTTCCTGAGTCCATAAAGCTCGCTTACATCTTCCCTCAGCCCCCTCCTCTCCAAAATCAAGTCTAAGTTTTCCTAGTTTCTCTTCCTAAGGCAGATGCTCCATTTCCTTGATCATATTAGTTCTCTGTACCTTTGTGCTCAAGAAGGACACAGTGGAGTTAGAGGAGACCAGAACTGCACACACCAGTTGAGGCACATCAAGGGTGTGGGCAGCAGGAAAATGACGTCCTCTATCTTATTCTCAATATCCTTCCTGATGGCACCTAAGTTTTGCTGGCTTTTCCAGCTGCTGCACAATATGCTGATGATTTCAGAGAAGTGCTATTTCATCCACATTGCTGCTAGGTATCCAACTTGGATACCCCCAGTCGCCAGCATCTTAAAGGTACCTCCCATGAGTTGTTTCTGTGGGGGTCATGTCTCAGTTCTTCAGACAAAAAGGAAAAAGATATCCAGAATGGACCATCCCATACAAATGCCCATGCCAGGGACGGCAGGTTAAAGGGAAGTTTCTGCTTTGATCTTTTCTGTGACTGATTAATCAGTACGTCATTAGGTGCTGAAATGCACATACACAGTACGTACAGCTCTAAGCGTCACAGAACTGTTCACTCTGGGTTACTTTGGAGCAGCCAAAAACCACAAACTAGAGAAATCTGGCTCTTGTATGTCCATACACAGCTTTCTTACACACCACAAAAGGCTCCAAACTCACAACTTCCAAATTTTTACCCCGTCTTCCTTGCCAATAGTTATAGGAAGGAAGACTGTGCCAAGAGAAAACAAAGCAGATAAGAAAATGCGTGGACAAAACATTCACAGGAAGACATTACAGTTGAAGACAAGCCAATCACTTGACAAACCACTTCAACATCTTCAGAGACAGGAGAGAACTAGACTAGATAGTACCAGACTAGCTAGTACTAACCCTCAGCAGATGAAAACCTTTCTCAGCCAGAAAAAGTCTTAGCAGAAAGACAGTAGAAGGGGACGTGCTTCTTTAGGAAGGATTTGGGTTCTGTTACCTTCTTCTGGCGGTACAGGATTTTCTCCAGCTCCTGCTCTTTGCTGCGCAGTTCCTTCTGGAGCAGGTTGCTCCTGTCATGTCTCAGTGCTTCCTGCAGAGTAAAGATACACAGCTGTGTATACAGCACCCAGCACAGTAAGAGCTGTTCCTTGGCCAGATAAGGCACCACCGCTGCTTCAGACCAGTTTGACTTCAGCCAAGAGAGATGAGGTACCTGGCAGATCAGCCTCTCCCTTTCTGCTTTGATCTGTTGCTCCATTTCTTCATAAAGGCACCTGACTTCTCGGTCATGGTCTGTCTCCTTCCTACAAAAGGCAGGGTGCACACAGGTCAGGGGAGAGAAAGAGAATACAGAAAGAAAACAGGAGAGGAGGGTGGAAGCAGATTCCCACTAACAGCTGTGTGGCATTGAGTGGGATTTTAACCAGACCAAATGTTACGCGTGGGCACTGATCCAAAACAAACCCATGGGGATCAGATCAAGATAAAGAGTAATTTTATTACAGCAAGAAAAATCTCTGCGTCCTGTAACGCAGTCTCTCCTTGCATTTGAGGCAGCATCCAAGCATCAGCTGGTTCCTGACAGCAAACGGCCATTATGTTCTCCTTACCGCTTCAATGCCTGTTCCATAGACTCCTTCTCGTGATTCACCTCCCTTATGTATGACGAAACACGCAACAGAAACTCTTCAAAATTGGATAAGAGCTCCGGATGCTCCTTTCGTAGCCGAGCCCAGAGCTCCCGAATCTCACGCGGACTGGAGCAAGCATACAAGAGAGAAGGAAAGCAAATGAGTTTCTGTGTCATCTTATGGACTGTTATTCCAACTCCAACATTCACTCGGGACAGACAAACTGCCCTTCTCCTGTGGTGACCTCCATTACACCATCATAGCAAAGAGGGGAGTTGGACAGTGACAGAGCATGCATGTGGAGCGGGATCTACTGCAAGGTTAAAATAAAGGAAGTCATCTGAAAGAGGAAAAGAAAAGTCTAGGAAGCAAACCTGGAATGATTATTTTTCAAGTACTCAGCAATAACACATTTGGTGTTTAAACCAAGACTCGAAGAGATGAACACTCAGCAGATTTGCCGTGAGCTATGGTCAAGCAGCAAACGGTTATAGCCCAGGGATTTTAGCACACATCACACAGGTCGCGTTCTCACACCAGGACTGTACTGCCGGATGCTACTGTCCTTGTTATTTATTTATTTTACAGGTTTGGAAACTGAGGCACAAACAAAAGAAGCAAATTTGCCCAGGTGTCACATCAGGATAATAACGGAGGAAGCCCTAGAAACCCAAAGTCTCCTTTTTCTGAACCTGCAATAATGATTACACTGTTTTAGCATTTAATTCATCGCAACTTGAACACAGCATTTATAAACTTAGTCTTTCCCAAAGAGTCTTATAAGCCTGCAGACATCACTTCATGCTTCTTTTTGGGGAAGAGCTTTTTATTATTATTTTTCATTTTTTTTTAAATCCATGAAGTACTTTACAGGAACTGCCTTGAAATGTACAGAATAATTATACCTATAGACATTATCCAAATAGATATTTTTCGTTGTCTATGTTATTTGTCTCCCTTAATATTCTTTGTGAAACAAACAAACAAACAAAAAACAACCAAAAAGCTCTTGATTCCCCCTGCCACCATTGCACGATAGCCTCCTTTCTCTGTCCCAAGTTGAAAAAGTTACTAGCACTTCATCAAAACTTTGTGTTTTAGATAACAGAACATACTGAGTCCCGTTAATAAACAAAGCCATTTCTGTCTAGCAAAACCAGTAAAGATAGTTCAGATTTCTGTTCCGGCCCCAATTAGCTTCTGTTTTGTATTATTTCTTTACAACAGCTGGCTTGGCACAAAGGCATGACATGACTGAACTCATTGCATAAAACTGTGAGTAAGCGGTCAAAATAAAACACAGGATAATTCCACTTTAAGACTTGATGCTTCTCAAAGCAGAGTTATAAACAGCAGAGGCTACTTTTCCAGAACAATAATATGGCCTTTCACAGTGCCATTCCATTATTTGAGGCATAACAGCTTTCCAGAATTTTTCAGGACAGGAGAAGTTGTGTAGCATGAAAAGAAACATGAGGTGCTTTGCATCACAATGCAAATGAGACAAAAAAATCTGTTTCATGACAGATGCAGCTCTGAAAGCAGCAAACTCCTTCACTCAGCTTCTGTCTCCAATCCTGTCTACCTCCTGCCCCTACCTGAGCTGCTCCCTGCAAATTGGCAGCACTGTTGGACTACGATGCCTGAAAAAAAGGGCTGCCGCAGATGCTGTTGGGTACCCCAGCCCCAGCAGATGTGCATCAGTAAGAACCAGTTATGCATAATGCTTCACTTGGGAAGGCCCTAAAAAAACACTGGATGATACTGGGGCCATGGACTGTACTGAGGCCACATGCAAGGGCATTAATACCAAATTTCAAGGCTCAGGTGAGCATCCCTTGCCCAGTTTAGCCTTTCACACTCTTCAACATCAGCCCAGTCCCAAACAGTCCCTTGAGCACAGTTCTTTCACAGAGACTCTTAGAACTAAGATTGTCTGAACATATGTGAACAGTCACCCACCGTTTTGGAACAGACAGCACACTCATCCTCCTTACCTTGTCTAACCCTCACATGCTTCTTTTCATTTGCTGCATGCAGATGGGCTTCCACGTCACCAACTCCTACATTTTACAGCTGTGATATGTACTCTAGTTTGGGAAACTCTTTGCGAAAAGCACTGCACTAAAAGTAATTGTAAACTGATGAGAAAACCCAGACTTCACTGCATTTGTTACCAAGCATATAAAAACCCAAGACAGCAGTACAAAAAGCCCAAGCAGTGCTTCAGAGAGCAAGCAGCTCAGTTCACTTCTTTGGTATTTGCTGGTACTTTGAAGTTTTGGTATTGCAAGATCAAAACAGGGTAGAAGTAATGCCATGCGACTCCCCTACTTACTCTTCAAACATGTGGGCTGCTCCAAGCTGCTCCATCATGGAACAGAATCGTTTCTCTTCATCATCTGCCACATCCAAGTCATCTGACCAGCCTGACTCAAAGGTCTCCTCGTGTCTGGAGTGATCCATTCTCCCAGCCCCTTGACACAATTCGATCCCTATTAACTTTCCTGGTGGAAGGAGAAGGGAAGAAGGAGAATAAAGAAAGTCAAATTGGACATCATTTAATAAGCTGCTATTTAAATGGCAGCCCGACAGAGCTCCGCTAGAAGCTGCCTGCACGCTGCTGGTGTAGAATACAGCTCCTGGTCAGTAAAGAGCCTCCGTTCTGACGTCCTGAATGATGTCAGCGTCCAGAGTGCAATGCTGGGACTGAAACTGGCTCCCAGCCCAACAACAGGCTGTTAGGGCTCTACTCACATCTGCGTGAAGATGATCTACCACCCCCGGCCTTGGATTCTCAGCATGTGAAGCATGCAGCGTTAGGTCACTTCACTCCCATGGAGCGGTGCTGTGGGTTCAGTTGCCAATGATCCCACAAGCTCCCCCTCGGACTGCAAGCCCAGCACTGAACAGCACCATGCCTCAGTTCCCCAGCTTAAAAAAAGTGAGGAGGAGATAATTACCCTTCCCTTCTCACGTGCTACATCTGTTCTGATTCAAGTGCTATGGGACAAGGACCGTCTCTTGCTAAGATTGTGTAGAGTGTCTGAACAAAATGAACTCCAAACACGCCCTCCTGCTCCATCCCACGTACGGATGGCTTCCAGCTATCTGGATCCTGTTTCATGCTGAGACACTAATGCCATGAGAACTTCATGCTATGCAAGGCATGTGAAAAATACTGGTGCTGGGAACAAATTCTTCTCAAAGAAACAAATGAAGCAATCCTATCCAAAACGCAGGCCCTCATCCTGTATACAGAGGTCAGACCTCCATTAGCAGCTACTCTTCCTTTCCAAAACATATCCGCTTGGTTCAAAAGGCAGAAATTACATCCCAGCTACAGGGTCAGGAGCCAAGGATGTTCAGAGCATGGATGAGAACACGAAGCTGCTCTAAGGGGAAAAATATCGCACTATTTATGTACCTCATATCACTTAACTTGACCACTTCTTAGATCCGTATGTCCAGAACCTAGCCGCTTCTCTCCCACTCTTAAAATGTGCTGCAAAAAAACTTGCAGTGTGGAGATACAGGCCCTACTCAGCTTAAAACCTGAGGCGCGGGCAGTTAATTAAGGAGATGGGCTTAGACTAGACACTTTGGATGTCTGCTTTAAAGAAAGAGTCGTTATTTCTCATTACCTCTCTTTTACAGCTGGGAAAATTGAGGTAAAGAATGATCTGAAGGTTGTTTTGACGTTCTAGAAGGATCTCAGATTGCTTTAAATTGAACATTTTAAATGTATGCTCTTTTGTCAGTTGTGCAGATGCACCCTGTAACCTCTCAGAGGCCATGCAAGGAGCACTCTGAAGAAGCAGAGTTGATTGCAGCTTGAACCGCTTCCCTTGGTTTCCCCCCTGCACACTCCAGCAGGAAGACGGCAATATGACAGGCCAAACTCTTGAGTTAGGGGCAAAGTCTGAAAAAGATTTCAATGAAGCCAGACACAAAGAACAACCACAAAGAAAAGAAATGCAGAAATGAAGTGTTTTGCCTAGACTGAAGCAAAGGCTACCAACACAGGGCGGTACCTGACAACAGGTGGCTGACACAAAGAGAAATCTTGCCTACCTCTACCAGCAATGGCACTGAGGCAAGTACCCTCATAATGTCCATCTATGGCTATGGCTGGGACAAATGCCTCAAACAATGACATTTGGGAATAACCAAGTCACAACACAGAGGGCACTGTGGATGCCAAGGTGCCCAAATGGCAGCCATTCACCTTCTACACAGCGCTGGGCAGGAAAGCCCACGCTCCCGAGATGACTCTTGTTTCTGGCAAAGGCAGCAGAACCAGCCAACAAGGCTTCACCCCCGCAGGCAGGGACACAAGGCAGACACAGGCGTAGTCAACAGGCACTCAATGGGTTAACGCATTCCCAGAACAGGCTGGCCCAAGACACAGCTTTCCGTGTTTATTCTGAGGAAATCTTTACAGCTTCTCCTTTCAGGGCTGGCTGTTTCTGGACATTCAAATTGAAGCACCAAAAAATCCGCCCTCCCTCCAAGCTGTGAGAAAGCCATGAGCAACCACAATCTGAGCAATCAGGACACTGCAACTCAAGAGTCTCCTCAATCACTTCTGAAAACCCTAGACCACCTGTGTTCACTTGCTTTCACCTGATCCCATTAAGACACCTCCATGTCCAAGGAAGGTGCTAACAGGGTGCAGATTTTCTAAGAGCTTACAACCAGCTAAGGCAAATAAGCACCCACGTGCTTACTAGCAAAGGTTATTAGTGCCATGGCGTTCCTCCTCCTTAACACCTCTTGCCCTGCTTGTGCTGCTGGATGACGACTCTGGTATAGGATTAGCGTTCTCCTAGTGTTTCGAAAAGGCAACAGCAAGAGGAAAACAAAAGCTCATTTGCCAGTGTGCTAGCCTACTAACAGGACTCCTACTAATATCCTTGAATAGCACTGCATAAACCAGCTAGAGACAGTTGCCAAGAGACATACTCTGTCCCCTCATCCAACGAGGGTTCTTACCCAGATGAACAGTTGTGGATCACATGGCCAGATACAGGCTGCAGTATGTACTGTCTCCAGCAGGAGATGTCCAGAAGCTGGCTCTACCAGGTAGGCAGGTAACAGTTGTGGAAGAAAGCAACACAAAAGCCTCAGAAAGAGGGATAGCAGTATTGCACACACACCTTCCCCAATGATATTCACATAAGGCATGGGGCATTGCCCTGCATAGCTGGGACAGTTTCAGCAGAACCACTGCACCTTCTTTCTTACCAACATAAAACATCATGTCACAGGTGGGCTTTTTTCCTTCCTCTGCCTCTATGCAGCCCTTACCTAGGCCCATGCTGAACTCCACAGGCGTCAGGTATCCGTTATTGTTCTGTTCCAGGCTGTCAAAAACAGTCTCCAGCTGTTCAAGGCTTAGGGGGAGTTCACTCTGAAGCCGCTGCAGAGACAAAAGAATGAACAAAATTAAGACATGACTCAGGTCTTCCCCGTGACTAACTCCTGTACCTGCCGTCCTCAGCTTTGGCCCACAGCGATGTGCCCTTTCAGCAGTGCATCCTGGCCGGGATGCGACAGCCTGCCAGTACGGCTGAGTGATGACACAAATGCCTGTTTGGACCCACTGATACGGCAACGCTTTCCATTCCTGGATGATTCAACCAGGACTGCAGATAGGGAGCTTCGGGTTATTTTGTTTGGAGGGAGCTCAACCCTCTTCTTCCCCCACTTCAGAACCGCGGCCTCTAGCTCACTGCCTGCCTCCCTCCACCCCTGCCCAAGCCCTGCCCAAAGGTGGCCGCCCCCCCCCGGGGCACTGCCAGCCTCCTGTGCCCACTGCTGCTCCAAGAGAGCTCTCTACAGGCACATCAGGTACCAGCTCCATCTCTTTGGCCAGGGAGGGAGGCCAGACTTGCGGGTGTCTGAATTCAGTTCCCAGCTCTTGCAGGAAATCTTGCAGATCATAAACAAAACATTCAGTCCATAACAGAGAGTTAGCTTTCTTCTGTCATCTTCTGCCTGGTGGGACTGTATCGCTATTCCCACAACACAGACAAGGAGCAGAGATATTTCCCTTCATAATACATGTGTAGAGCACCTATTTGAAGGGGCACCCAAAGAAGCTTCCAAATAACAAGAGGTGTAGACTAAAACCTCATTACTGTCCGTTAAACACGCAGCTTTAGATAAAAGCGTAATAGATATTTATTAATGTAACTGTACAAAATTAGGCATCACACAACACAAAACTAAGTGAGTCAATAATTAAACCAGCATGTACCTGCCAAGTGTTAATTATAGGGGAAGATATGAGACAGAAGAAAAACAATCCACATGTAACCTTCCTGATAAACCATTAAAAAAAAACTCACAAAGAACTATAGAGATTCTGTTAACAAATACTGTTTTTAACAGAAAGCAGCAAAACACATTATTCTAGAGCAAAGTTATAGTTCAGGCCTCAGTTTTTGAGATCAGGCTTTAGCTATGATTGAGACAAAAAAGTTATACAGCTTTTTTTGTTAAGAGGTTGGTGGATTTTTTTCGTTGTTGACTGTGTTTTGGGGGGAGTTGTTTTTTTGTTTTGTTTTTTTTAAATTTAAACCAAAGATTTTCCCCCCAGATTTCCCATCCACTGCATGCTTAATGTTTGTAGGAACTGTTGCAAATTTTTTTGATTTTATGCGTTCCTTAAAAATTTGGAATTGCAGTCCCCCTTGTCCCAGGAATTCCCTGGAGGTCCAAGGCCCTCCTGGGATTTTTGTGTCCTAGCAGCTGGCTGTGGCAGAATTTGGCTCCCAGAAATCTGAATGAGACAGAGCCCATGTGCACACCCACGCTTGCCAAAATAAAGACATGCCAGATTCTCCCTTCTCCTGCCACCCATGACTTCACAGCTACTGCCAGGAAAGGGGAAGGATTTTTTCCCTCACCTGCATGTCCACCTTGGTGATAAAACCCTTCTCATCCTTGTCACACAGCTGGAAGAGCTCTCTTGCCTTCTCGAGCATCTCCACCTGCACATCTTCCAGTTCGCTCATTTGGCTGGAAGGAGAAGCACCAGGAGCCACCCCATCCTCCTCATCCCCTTCCTCTTTTCCTTCCCAGTGGACGTATCCCAAGAGCGCTGCCCTCTGCTTCTCCATCTTCTCAAAGTCTTTTCCCCCAGGGCAGGGGCAAACAGAAGAGCTGCGGGGCAGGAAACAGAGAAACCCCAGTCAAACGTGACCCTCCACTTTCACCCCACACATCATCTAGTTATGTGCCGTGTTGGTTTGAAAGAACAATATTCAGCATCTGTATCTGTTACTGAGAGGAGGGGGGAAGACAGACAGCGTGCAGAGAGTTTGTGTCAGAGGTACACAGGTACACACCGTACACAACATGGGCATAACCAAGCCTATCACACAGTCGTAACCCTCCACACCGTGATGGGCTCCAGACCTTGCACCGAGCAACGATGCTCCTTCACCATCTCTCCTCCTCTGGCTCAGACCTACAGGGCAGTCAGAGTTCTCTGCTGGTGAAAGCCAGCTGCCAAGGGAAGGTTTGAGCAAAGACGAGAGGATAGGAAGGGAATATTAAAGCATGCAGGCAAATCTGCAGGGGAGCACGGTGATAGTCCCACATCAGCTGAGACAGGGGCTCCAACACCGTGAGCAGGGCCAGCTCCCAGCTCTCGCACAGCTCCCTGGATGCCCTGACCGGGATGCTTCTCTCTGGTCTTGGTTCCTCTGGTAATAACATGTGCTTTTCCTCTTCCTGTTGCTTTTCTACATCACCTTTGAACACCAAACCTGCATCACAACTGCAAGAGCCCAGAGCAGGACAAAGGCAGAGGAGGAAGATCTGTGCAAGTGATGGAGGAAAGAGAAGAAGAAATGTCTCTCCCAGCCCTCTGCCACCCAGGTCCCCTGGCTAGCCTTCCACCTCTGACATTCTCTTGTTAATGCTTCCCAAATAGTAACTCCACCTCCTTTCATGTTATTACAGCACAAAGAAAGATCAGTCAATTCCTACACTGGGAAAAATTTAATAAGCTGGGCACTCCTGCCCCCCTTGCCTCCCAGCCTCTGTTTGGAGAGCTCATAAGCTGCCAAACACAATTTTAATCTGAAATGTTCACCTTTATAGGAAGGAAACCACACGACTATGGAGATATTTCAGAGGCCAAAGAAAATAATTCCCATTACTTACAAGTACCTAAAACAAAAAGGCGAGGAATGAGAGCACCCCTTTAAGCACAGCACTGTGATTGTAAAGATGTATACAACACATCTCTACCCCAACCCACCTTCCAACTTACTGATGCCACGTAACACTCTCCAGCTTTTCTTCATCAACACCACCACATTTTTTAAGCCTTGTGGCACTGATTGCTTTAGACTTCTTCTGCAGATTTGTGTTCTGCATTGCAGGGCAGAAGTGAGCTGTGCAAACAGGCTGAGAGCAGATTTAAACAGTACTAGACAAAGAGGGCTTGAGGGTTGGGTTTTTTTCTTTTTAATCTCCAAGAAACTAAAAGCCACGTACAGATGCCATGATAAACAAACAAGTAATTCTTAGTGCAATGAGAGGATAAAGAGCATGATGGCCAGGAAGAATGTCACACGCAAGAACTATACGAAGCTGACACAAAAGGAGAAGGCAATTATGCACCACGCTATTTGACTCTGTTTATTACTGCTGGTTTGTGAGCCAGAGGATGGTTCTGCTTCAAAGAACAAGCAGAACGCTTCGCTCCCCCTTTCAAATCAGTGTTTTTTCAGGGCACCTCCGTTTAGCGTCACTTGAGAAGATACTTATTTGAAACTCTGCAGAAAACCACCTATAAATGAGTACTATTATATGTTTCTAGTGAAGAAGACATCCCTGGCAAGCAACGGACACAGAGCTGGCCACAAGCTTTGGGGAATACTGCAGAGGAAAGGAGGGAAGAAAGCATGAAAAACAAGAAGGCAGGGGGCATCTTTCGCTCTTGCTCTTTTTCAAGCAAACCCTCCTACCAAGCTTTTTTTTTGTGTTATGGAGGCAACACAGTAAAATTTGGAGACTAAAGCTTGATTCTATCCATTAGCTAGACAGTCAGGTTGCTTCTGATGGCAAGTCTGTACGTGTTATTAGTAAAGAGGTCGGAAAGAACCCCAGCTTACTTTTCACATTCAAGCAAAAGTTGCAAAGCTGGCCTTGAAAGAAAAAAAAAAAGACCCAAATATCTTATGCTGCATAGATTTTACAGATGATTACAGTGAGGAATCACATAGCCACAGTCATGAATGATAATTATTGGCTGCTAGAGGCCACCTTGCTGAAGTATTTTGCCAGACCCTTTCCTTCTGCGAAGACACAGCCTCAGCACAAGCAGCACCCTGTACCAGACGGTGAGTGCAGGCAGCAGCAGGGGAGGAAACAAAACGGGAGTTCAAAGCAAGAGCCATGACAGGATTGCTGAAAACAGCCAGAATAAGAAAAAGTGCAAGTAAGCAATTTGTTTTCTGAAACATCCCTCTAGCTGCCTAAGAAACACTGAGGTCCCCAGAAGTAAAAAAGGTCTTACTGTCTTGTTAGCAGCTTCCTCGTTTCTATTTCAAAAGCCAGAGCGGCCCACGCAGATGACATCTCCCCAGCTCTGCTGCAGCAAACAAAAGGTTGTACGAGGAGGGTGTTATGTTCTCGCTCGGAAATGTATTTGCAAGCTGAAATCAGACCTGTTACATCACTACCTCTAGCATCTCCACACTTTATCAAAAGCCTAGCTGTACTGTAGCTCCCAAACACTGGCTGAGCTAAAAGCCTCTTAACTAGAAGAGCTGGGAGCCTGACACGGACAAGAGTCTGAAAGGATTTCACTCACATGTAAAAGACCAAGCCCATTAATTCAGTGCTCGAGTGCAGAATCTCTTGTTCAAGCTGCTTCAAGAGGCTTCAAGCCAGATGTAGCTCTGTCAATGGTGAGACAGCACTTGCAGAGGAACAAAGTGGCAAATAAGAGAGAGCCCCAGTAAGCAAAATACACTGCAGCTCTGATGAACTTCTCTCCCAGAGGCCTTTGACTGAGAAGCTCTTCGTCTCCATCCCTGTTTGTAAGGGCACTGCATGCTATAAATGCAGATGAAGCACAAAGCAGATGTCAGTCTAACAAGTGCTGTCATACCTTCCCCAGTTACAGATCATCACTGCAAACTACTGGGGAAGCAGCTTCATCAGCAAGATGCAGAACATCACTGAAGGACAACTTTGAAAGAAGCTGAGGTCACTACACTACTAAAACTGGGGACTGCTGCCCAAAAGTGAGGCCAGCAGAGCTGGCTTGGGTGCAGAAAGATCAGCTTGGGAAGAGCCATGCTTGCCTGACACAAGTAGAGAAGACAGAGAAGATAGGTATGGGCATCTAGTGCTTTTGGTCAGGCAAACCTGCCAGGCTCCCCCGACAAGATGTAGCCAAGCCACCTCCAGTGACAAAGCCAGGGGTCGTTACCAAAACTTCCTGACAGGATTCATTTTTCCAGGTCTCTTCTGCCAGGAGAAGGTAGTCATTGAGTCAGCACCAGTTAAGAATTAATTTCCACACCTAGCCTGGGGTCAGGACAATCTCTGTATCTTGGGCTGTTGATTTCCATCATAAGAACATCCGCAAGGGGTCATGGCAGAGTTCATCTAGCCCAGCATCTTGCCCTCAACAGTGGCCAGGAATGGCTGGTGGGGGAAGAGTATCAGCAGGGCAAGCACAAAGAAGGCTTCCCTGAAGAGAACTGCCAGCCTCTAGCCACTGTCAGCCTGGGGCAATTCCTGAGCCACGTGGTTCCTCCCTCATCTTCCAAGACACTTGTCCAGCCTCCCTTTGAATCCATATCAAAACATTTACTGTTCACATGAACGTGCTGATAGAAACGGGGTGCCTCCTGCAATCAGTGGCTGCTGACAAAGCTTCATGGGACTATTCCAGTTTTCTGGGTACACTGACCAGCACCCACTCCATAAGAGATGGAGTCCCAGCTTCAGCTCAAAAAAGTGCTTCCTGCCACTTTCACATCTGGAAACCATGGCAGAGACCAAAAACTGGAGATCTACCAGGAAGATGGAAGTGCCAGGGACATAGGGGCACCAACAGGCTCCAAGCACCCTGGCTAGCCTCGGTGTGTAATGTTCTTCCGCACCCACCCCAGGGGTTTGTCTGCCTGTGCTCAAGGTCAGCTCTGATACTGCAGTCAAGATTTGGACAGTGTCCAACATCTGAACAACCTGATACAAAGCTCAAGAGAAAGCCAGTCTTCAGGACCTGTTGATTACACCTGGTATCTCCTGCCATGGTGTGTGCTGGGGCCCAGCATGCAAAAATTCACCTGCTTCTCTGACACAACTTTCCCAGAGCCTGGAAAGCATAGATCTTCTCAGACACAGCACAGAACGGGAAATTCGACTGCCAGTAAAGACAGCTAACACCAGGTCTTGCATTTCTATGCAGTGGTAACTCAGACCAGTCTTACATGCATATTTTAACCACCTGAGGCATAAACTGCAGTTTGTCCTGTGCAAAGCTGTGCCAGAAAGTCAGCTGGATCCCATGGGCATGGCATTCTTTGGGGAAATCACAAGACCTGAATTTTAATCCTGACTCAGCTTGCCATATGGCCTTGGGTAAGTCACGTCACCTGCCTATGCTTATAGATTGTCAGCTCCTCCAATTTGATTCTGATGCTTGTGACAGCTGGCACTTTATTTTAAGACTCGGTTCCTGGAGACTGATCATTACATGTGAAACTCAAGCATCAAAATAGTTTCAAAGTCTCGAAGCTGAAGAATGAAAAACTTGAACACAGAACTTGAAGAAACTGCAAATTTTAACAAACAGAAGAACAGACCTAAGGTGCTTTTCCTGGTAAAGGGGAGATACTACTTTCAAGGTAGTGTTACACTGTCATGGTTTCCAATTTATTGTCTCGGAAAGCTGCTTGTAGCAGTAAGCAGTGTTAAAGAGGTAAAGAGAAGTCATGGCTAAAATGCTATCAACAGCCAAGTCTTTATCTATGTGACCGTGACCACCGTGTGCACATGACAACTTTGGGGTTTGTTTGGTTTTTTTTTTCCACAGCCTGATGACAAGGAGGAAAGGAAAGTGGGGAGCACAGCCAAATTTTCCACAGCTGGTCCTCAGATGACCCCAGTCACCACAGGGCATTGTACATGCACTGAATACACAGCATTCCTAGCAGTCCTGCCCCAATGCGAGACAATGAATCAACAGTTAACGAAGGAGGAAAAACTAAGCACAACTGGCGAATGGCTTACCCAGGATTACAGAGCAAGTCCAGTGTTTGGATCCTGTGGAGCTGTAAGGGGAAGCAGGTGTTTGCTTTCCTGTACCACTGAATTTTTGGTGACATGGTGGTAGAAGGGAATATTAAAGAATTATTATTATAGGTACATAGTAGGTGTCCAAGGCGTACCACAAACTAAAGTGCTCAGATACTTGCTGGGAAGTTTCCCAAAAGAAATCCTCCTGTATCTCTGCCTAAGACAATATTATTAGAAACAACAAAAACACCCCCATACTAAAGCTAAATATTTAAGCCATTTATTTAAACAGATCAGAAGAACACACACCCTTTCCTTTCTACTCCTGGTGCAGAAAAAGTCTTACAACTTTAAGGGAAGGAATTCACCAGGTATGTAGGTGTGCATTGATCATGCTCTTGACGCTTACACTGAATGAGACACGTTCGATCCCGTGCACAAGAGGACATTACACAAAAAGGAGGAGATGAAGGGCTGGGGTAAGGGATCTCTGCAGCAGAAGCCTGTTGCTTCAGCAAATTACAAATGCACAGCAGAAGCACGCCAGGATGTGGTAGTACAAAGCATTTGTTGCTTGCTTATGGAATGGGAGCATCACTAAGGAGCAGCTGAGTAACAGGTAGTTTTAAAAGAAAAGGGCAATAAAAGCTTCACAGGTCCTTACACCATTTTATATCAAACATATGCCACTTGCTCCGTTTGTTCTACTTTCCATTCTCTCCCATTGTTTTGAAAGCCAAAAATGACTAAAAAAGTGCTCCTTGTCACATCTACACATCCCAGATTTTATAGTACTGTGAGATTCAGTGATCAAATACACATATTTACAATTATTATCCTAGTTGCATGCAAAAAGCACATATTCTAAATGCATTGACAAAATTACAGCCATACAAATCTGACCAGGTTAAGGTAGAGCAGAGGTCTTGCCAGGGAACGACACTGACCCCTGTGCCAAACTGGCTTCCACACAGGCTGAATGTCCAAAAGCTGCTCAAAGGACCTGGGCACCCATTTGGTGGAAATTGTTTTAAAAGGCTCTGCCATGGTGCCTGAAAAGGCTGGGAGGAGAGCAGAAAGAAAGGAGTTATTTCTCAATGTATTTTGTTTCCCTTCTCTAGGAAATCTGTTTCCATTGTTTGGAATTTGTTTGGGTGGTTGTTGGGTTCTCCCTTCCCAAAGGGAATGGCAGGAAAAAAATACACTGAAAAATTAGAAAAACATCAATTGTTTTGCAAGGTTTTTTTCCTTTAAAAAAACCGAAGAAAACCCATACACACCCTGGGCAGAGAGCCTGAAAGGTGTAATATCTAGAGCTACACTTAACACACTCTCTCTCTCTCTTTTAATTGCCTGCACTTGATTGTATTCCTTTAAGGAAACAGGAACGAATCCAGGAACCCTTATGTTGTTTACTCAGCAGGAGATTAGCCCAGCTTGATAGCCCTGAGCTAATCCATGCTGCAATATCGATGGATGACTTCATCGTGGGATATGCCAGTACGATACAGAGGTATGTCCCAGAAACACCAAGAGCTGGAAGGGGCTCCGTCATTCCGAATAGCATCTTAAAAAAGGTGCTCTGCTGCAATTCACCGTTTCCCTCACTTAAGTTCATCAAAGAGGAACACTTCTTTATGACTTATCATACCAACTTCCTGATCTTTGCCAAAAAAACTCGCCATGGAGAAACTTGTTGATGCAGACTCTATGCTCCTATCTGCAAGCAACTCGAGACTGGTAACAGTTCTTTTTTTATTTCAAGAGGTGAACAAATAAACTTCTTAAAACTGCACTCCCTGATGCTTCCCGATTCAACAACACAACAGAAAGCACCAACACATGCCAAGAACCATCAATGTAATGTCTTCAACACAGACGGGCATCCACAACACACCAAAACAATATTCTTTCTCCCAGAAATTGCCACAAATCCTCCATCACACCCAGACGTCGTTCCCCAGCTATGCCCATCACAAGCCAGCGACACTTTGCAGCGCTCCCATACTGGCACAGCGTCACAGCGTTGGCACCGCAAACACTGAGGGCACATGTTTGCTCTGGAACTGCTCCTGCTAATCGGGGTTTTGGCTTTGTTGGGTTGTTTTGCTTGGGGAGTAGAGAGAGAAAGCATCAGTTTTTCCCCTAATGATATTTGGGCCAAGAGTTAATTCTCAGCAATTAAAAACAGAATCCAAACCACATTTTTTCCATAAACAGCTAATGGTCTTGGATCTGTCAATGTAACTAGCATACAGCTGATTTTTCAGAAAATAAAGAGCACACCTGCAATAAGACATGACAAATAGCAATAGCTAGTTTAAAAACAACTCATTTTTACAAATTCCTTCACTTTATAAAGGCTTACAGGTTTCCTGAAACTTTTTTTTTTTTTTAAAGAGACAGAACAGAACATTGCAACATCTCATACAATCCAACATAAAGATTCATCTTATATGGAACGGAAAAAACAGCAATATTGTACCCTTTGGCTTCAAGAAGAAGAATTCATTGTATTTCCATAGGCTGGACATCATACTGCACATCCACAAAGGACATGGTTAGCCAGCAGTAAGTAAGTATCATTCACTTAGTCAAGTAGAAAAGGCTTTGAGCAGTATCAAGTTTCCTGTTGATGCCACTGCTATTAATGTTCTACCACAAATATGCGGTTGTTAGAGGACAGAGGCAATCAGCTCAAGAAAATGATTGAGAAAGACAGGATATTTTAGCTGTCAAGAAATAATACAGCCTTTATTCATGTTAGCTGAACACTGCTAACAGTGTTGTGAAGTTGAAGGTAGATGCTGCTTTTAGTTCAGCCATCAGTAGGTAGATTATGCCTGCGCAACACCGAGCATGTTGACCGCAGAGTAAGCGCTCTGCTCTGCTGGTGATATCTACTGACAAGGCAGGTAGGCAGAAGGCAAACAAATTTTCTTTGCCAGCCCAGATGTGGAAAAAGGAGGAGAGAAGACAGAGGACTTGGCACTTGATATCAGACACGCTGGATCATTTTTGATTCAAAGTGAACACTGAGCACTGGAAGCCCAGACAAAGGACATCTCTGCTCTCTTCTACTCCTCTTTTCCAAGGGCTGGTGTGGCAGGCAGGAACACCCCGTAAGGAAGACAAGCTCCAGATCTAATCTGGCATTTGAAGCTCTTCAAATAGTCTTTGCAGGAAATTACATAAATCCCGGGCAGCTCCTCAGCTTGTTTAATTGAACATTGCTGGCAATTTCCTCTTGCCTCACCAGCCCCTTTAGCAAAGGGAGCGCTTGCGTGCAGAGCAGGTTGTACCCGCTGTACCAGAGACAACAACCAGGGGAGGTCCCGGACGACTGG